>NC_092048.1:61446888-61746888 GCF_003086295.3 Arachis hypogaea
ACACCGTAGTTGAAGAAAATCGCACCTCACATCAACTCACCGCCGGCCTGTCATCTTCTTCATCTCGCCAGAGATGGTGCGCCTCCAATGACATCTCAACCTCACCTCACCGTCGCGTTTTGGGTCGTAAGCCGCCCCCTTCGTCGCGGCTCCTTGCTCCGCGGCTCACATCGTCGTCGTCGTCACCGTCATCGCGTCCTCTCCATCCTCTGCGTCCTCTCTCGGACTATCGGACAGTTTGGTGGACTCCTCATTGCTCATTCTTCACTTCTCTGCGTTCTGCATTATCTCTGATTTTTAAATTATTCTGTTTATTGGTGTTATATTTATGTTATATTTTTAGTTACTCCATTGTCTTGTTTCCCTGATATTTGTTTATGGTAATATTTTAAGTATTTCTGAATCTTCTGCCATTGCAGTTTGTGCTTGTTTCGTTGGCTGGGTGGGGCGCATTCATCTATGGGAATTACAAGTTCTTCACTAGAGGCAAGGGCAACAAAGAAGAGGTACATAATTTTACCTTCATTGGAAGTCCGAATTCAATTTTGTAACTACTTCTTACACTCTGAATTTGCGGGGCAATTTATCTTCTTCTCATGATTTTACTTGATAAAGTTTCTATGGTTGCTTGTTACATTTAAATCTACAAAAACTTAATGAGAAATTATGGGGGTGAAGGAAAGCATCAGCACCAACACACAAATGTACGGAGAAGCAATACAACCCAGGACTATTTTCAAGCTTGCTGCAGGGAAAAGTGAAGAAGCACCAAACAAGGCTTGAGGTGTTACTCCATAGAAGCGAATATACCAGTTGCTTAATAAGTTGCCCTACTTAGATTTAGTTATAGGTATTGTGTTATTTACCGTTTATGGTATTTCTATTACCATGCAAATTATCATCAAAGGTTTTAGCATTTTGTAGATTAGAAGCTTGGCTGCTGGGTTTGAATTTTAACTTTGATTAAACTCTTTCATAACATGATATTCGTCAACCATATTGTATGCCCTTTGGTACATACTGTACATATGAGACGAATTCTTGAAAGTTGAAATTGATCTACCTTTGATATTATTTGTGATACACAACTAAACATATGCATTAACACTAGAATATGTTTAAATAAACATTTTATTTTAATGAAAAAAGGGAAGCTATTTTATATTTTTTTATTTACGTAGAACTGGTTTTATCGGTTTCAACCAGTATTTTATCGATTGAACGACTAAACCAATGAACCAGTAACATAACTGGTTTGATCACCAATTCAGTTTTTACAACTATGGTTAAAGTTATACAAAAAAGGACGTTTTCGATCTACCTAGAGTGAATTGGTATTAATCCTTTTGATTTTTTATGGCAATACGGAAGATGACAAAAAATTAATAAACTGTGTTTAGATTTATTTTTGTGTCTGTTTGTTTGTTGTCCAATTTAGTGTGTTAACTTTTTTTTGTTTCAAAAAAAAAAAATTAATTACCCTTTAAAATTCTCAAATTACTCCTTTATCACGATTACTAAACATCGAGAGCCACCGTAGTCCTTCATGTTTTTGGCCTTGGATCCACAACTGAAGACCTCGTCACTATCATTAACCTCCACACCGCCGCCACTAGCCTCCTCTAGCTTTATAAACCGATTATAAGTGAGCAAGAGCAGGTGCAGACATCTTCTACTTTATAAACTGACCTTGACATCAGAGCTGTTCATTTCAGATCTCTTTTTCTTCATTTTTCTCACATCCAACACACACCTTCTCTGTTCCACTTCTCACTTTAAAGTTAGATTCCAAAAATTCGATTACTTTTCCGCTAACATAAATAGATTCCAAATCCTTGCTTTCGATTCGAAGGTCCATATACTGGTGAATTTCACTGGCAAGCTCGACGGAACCTACTCGACGGTGGCGAATACTGTAATGGAGACCTTTAACAAAATCTTCGCGGTAAACACTTGGGCATGTTCCTGTGCTGTTAGAGAAGCAAAGAATAGAATGAAGTGTGGCGGCAGAAGGGGATATAATCCAGTTGATGACGTGCTGGTGACGGAGCTGCGGACATGAGGCGGTAGTGAAGTAATTATTTTTTGTTCTATCTAGTTTTTCTACTTAGTCTTATAATTTTAAATAATCAAGTATCAACCAATACACAATTAATATTTATGTTTTTGGCACAGTTCCTAAGCTTTTAAGCTCAAAGCTTCAGATTTCGCAATTTGCAATTAAAAAAAGGTTTATGATCAAATTATGGCACATTTTACAGTGCATGATCGCTTGAAGCAACGGAGCAGCCTTTCAAGTTTCAGCAGGTAAACCTTTATTTATTTTTTGTTTTTGGTGAGAAACCTTGATTTAATTCTAAAACCCCATTATTGTTATTATTGGTTTAAGAAACTAAGCATGTAATGATTATGATACACGTAAACGCAATTACAGGTTTTCCATATCCTGGAGAGTCACTTGTGTTATACATTTTCTTGCTTTGTTGTGTAAACATATGCAGTAGTTATATAGTTGATAGTATCCCGTGATTATGATTATCTTTTCTATAGAAAGAAAGGGAGAGAAAAAAAAAAAAAAGAAACTACTAAATTTTTTTATGCTTGAGCTCTGAATTCTGGTTAGAAATATTGATTCGTATGTTATGGCATTATTAAGCATATTTTTCTGTTATTTATTGGTTTGGTTGTTCTCTGTTCTTGTTTTTTTACCTTTCATTATGTTTAGAATTTTAGATAAATACTAATGGGAGGAAGAGAACTTGTTAAAATGGTTTATAAGAAGCATATTAACATTTCCCCCCTTTTTTGGATGAAATTATGGATAATTCATCCATCTCATGCTTCTATCTCGATGTAGGCACTTTTGTTATATACATTTGTTCTGAGTACTTGTTGAGTTGATGTAACTGCAGTTTTCTTAATAAGTATTATGCTTTTGCTGAAATCTTTTGTATACAAATTCAAGCTCTTTCATTATTGAGTTGATGTAAACATTTTACATTTTACCCAAAGATTTGAAAGAGCTATCAATCAAGGGTTATAGCTTCATTGAGTTAGGACATTCTTTTTTCAATATGACCCTATTAGATTGGATTGTTGTTTTATTCCTTCACTAGTTTGCTTGTAATTGGATGAGTTTATACTTGGTTTCTTGAGTCCAATTCTAGCAAACTATCTGACTCTTGGTATATGGATTTGTTCTTGTAGATTGATGAGTTGGAATTTGTATAAGACAATTTTGTGGCCCGAAAGTAATGAGGTTTCGTTGGGTTTAAGGTCGGGTAAGAGTCTCAAAATAGACCCGGTCAATATTTAGGTCCTGGTTTGGGTCAGGACAAATCCGGTTTCACCCGTCCCAATACTCCCCTATCTTCAAATGTACAACAGAAGCCTTTGCTCTGCGTGCACCAGAACTCTCTCACATGTTACAGCTTCAACTTCCAAATTCATTGTGCACGCTGATAATTACAATTATGCCATCCCAAACACCGCTTTCCAAACGCACAACATCTAGAGCCTCTCACAACCCAATTGAGTCTCTGTTCCGTTCTTGTTCTGATTCCTCTTGCTTCCACAGGTCAAGCAATTCATGCTTGGTCACTGTTTGTGGAATGAGTGATATCGATGTGTTGGGTTCAAGAATTGCAGGTTGTATGTTCTTTGTGTAGCATCAGGGATGCTAGGAACTTGTTTTCAGGCTTGAGTTGGGCTATGCACTTCCCTGGAATTGGATGATAAGAGGTTTGTGATGTTGGGTGGCATGATTTTGCATTGTTGTTTTACTTCATGATGTTGGGTAGTGGAGTCTCGCCTGATAAATACACTTTCCCTTACATTATAAAAGCTTGTGGTGGTTCAAATAATGTTGCATTGGGTAAGATGGTGCATAACACAATTCGGTCAATAGGGATCCATGTGGACTTGTTTGTTGGTAGTGCCTTGATCAAGTTGTATGCAGATAATGGGTGTATTTGTGATGCAAGGCAAGTGTTCGATGAATTGTCTGTAAGAGACTGCGTTTTGTGGAATGTCATGCTAAATGGTTATGTAACTAGCAGTGATTTTAACAATGCAATAGAAACTTTCAGGAAATGAGGAATTGTTATATCAAACCCAATTCAGTAACTTTTACTTGTATGTTATCATTATGCTCTACAAGAGGGATGTTTTATGTTGTACTCAGCTTCATGGTCTTGTTATTGGTAGTGGGTTCCAGCATGATTCGCAGGTAGCAAACACACTACTTTCCATGTATTCCAAATGTGGTAACCTTGTTGATGCATGTAGGTTATTTGATTCAATGCCACAGACTGATACAGTTACTTGGAATGGGTTGATTGCTGGATATGTGCAAAATGGATTGGCAGATGAGGCCTTAACTTTATTTAATGCAATGATCTCTGCTAGTGTCAAACCAGATTCGATCACTTTCGCAAGTTTCCTTCCTTCTATTGTTGAATCTGGTAGTAGTAGTACCAAACATTGTAAAGAAATTCATGGTTATATAGTCCGGCACAGGATTCCTTTTGATGTTTATTTAAAGAGTTCACTTATTGACGTATACTTAAAGAATAGGGACGTGGATACGGCATGCAAGATTTTCCAGCAGAATACTTCAGTTGATGTTGCAGTTTGTACAGCTATGATCTCGGGCTATGTACTTAATGGTCTGTATATTGATGCTATAGATTTTTTTAGGTGGTTAGTTCAGGAGGGAATGGTGCCTAATTGCCTGACCATGGCTGCTGTTTTGCCCGCATGTGCTGCTTCGGCTTCTCTGAGATTAGGGAAAGAATTACATTGTGTCATTCTGAAAAATCAACTTGATAGTGTGCTTCATGTGGGGTCTGCCATCACAGATATGTATTCAAAATGTGGAAGACTAGATCTTGCATATCAATTTTTCAGAAGGATGCCTGAAAGAGATAGTGTATGTTGGAACTCACTGATTACAAGCTTCTCACAGAATGGTAAACCAGAAATGGCTATTAATATTTTTCGTGGAATGGGAAGGAGTGGAACCAAGTTTGATTCCGTGAGCCTATCATCTGCACTTTCTGCGAGTGCAAATATACCGGCACTCTATTCTGGGAAAGAGATGCACGGCTTTGTGATAAGAAATGCATTTACTTCTGACACTATTGTTACAAGTGCACTGATAGACATGTATTCTAAATGTGGAAAATTAGCCATGGCTCAGTATGTGTTTGACCTGATGTACTGGAGGAATGAAATTTCATGGAATAGCATCATTGCTGCATATGGAAACCATGGTCGCCCCAGGGAATGTCTCGATCTATTCCATGAAATGTTAAAAGCCGGATTCACCCGGATCACGTTACTTTCCTTGTTATAATATCTGCTTGTGCTCATGCTGGCCTAGTTGATGAAGGCATATCATATTTCCGTTGCCTGACTGAAAGCTATGGGATTTGTGCTAAGATGGAGCACTATGCATGCATGGTAGATTTGTATGGTCGAGTTGGTTGTTTGCACGAGGCACTCGATACTATAAAGAGCATGCCGCGTGCTCCAGACGCAGGTGTTTGGGGGACACTACTAGGAGCTTGTCGGGTTCATGGCAATGTTGAGTTGGCCAGACTAGCTTCCGAACATCTTCTGGAGTTAGACCCCAAAATTCGGGGTACTATGTATTGCTTTCGAATATACATGCCGGTGCAGGGAGTGGTCAGATGTTCTTAAGATTCGAAGTCGAATGAAGGAAAAAGGAGTTCAGAAAATATGCGGATACAGCTGGATTGATGTGAACGGCAGCACCCATATGTTTTCTGCTGCTGATGGTAGTCACCCACAATCTTTTGAGATCTATATGATTCTGGAGAGTCGTCTCCTTGAGTTAAAAAAACAGGGTTATGTTCCTCAACCATACCTTCCACTGCATCCACAAGTCGTTGTAAAAACTTGAATGGAAACAACTAATTTCTATATTCCAAGCATCAGCAAGAGCAAAAGTTTGTTCTATGTAATCCATATTATTATAAAAATGGTGTACACTAAATATTAGCCACCAATTTTGTATTCTTTCATGCTGATAATGGAAAATTAAAACTAGTGATCATCAATTCAATTTTTTGTAGTCCCAAAATTGGACTAATTTGTATTCTTTCATGCTGATATTTGAAAATTGAAACTAGTGATCATCAATTCAATTTTGTTTGTCGTCCAACAATACCACTTCATGTGGTTATTACTAAAGTATTATCACTCACTCCATTACGAGTTACATCTTTTGGGTTGTTTTTTATTTCATTTTTTTTCTTATTTTATATTTTATATTTTATCGATTAGTTTAGAAGACGCGATACTCTCCAGAGAGAGTAACTACAAAGTCAGAGGGTTATACAGGGAGATAACACAATAGCAAACAAAAGGATCTAAAGCAACAATACCTTGACAAACAAACACATTGCCAATCAAACAAGTCTCTCAAAAACACCTTGTTAGCTTTGAATGTTTCTTGAATTTTGATTATTAACAAACATGAATATATTTAAAAATTTTATTAATCTTCATCTAACCGTTTGCTAAAGTGTTTCAAAAATTACTAGTGATCGTTTGGTTTAAGGTTAAGAAATATATTCTAAAAAATTATATTTCTGAGGAAATATTATGTTTGGGAATCCTTACTGGAGTTTTTAATAAAATTCCCACCGACAGAACAAATGTATCATCCTCCTGAGAAGTTAAATAGTGCAACATCAACAATCACTTATTAAAAAAATAATCACTAATACCACTCTAATTCTTTTAGTATAAATTTAATTTATCTAATGGTATTTAAACCAAATTAACAGTATTTTAACAAAGTATAAACCCTAACACATTATTTTAACACTAATCCTATGTCGCATATTACAGTCATGTCAAACTTGTAACGGACACATCAGTCGACGGCATTATAGTTTATAGGACAAAATGGACGAGGAAGAACCCAAGTTTCTTGTATTTTAAGAAGTGATAGACTTTTTTGTATTTTTTGATTAGGAAACAATTTGTTTCTCCAACAAAAGACTAAAGATTTATTTGTCCTTTTCTTGAAATAGTAAAATTTAAAGACAACGCTTACAACAAATAGCATACTTATTCACCCATGAATGAACCACAGAGGTAACCAATTGCAGAGTAGTCAGATAAAATAATTGAGAGAGAAAATGGAGTGAAGTTAGAGAGAAAAGGAAAACGAGAGAATGAAAAGGAAGAGAAGCTCAGAACTTATGAAGAGACATGGACTAGGAAGATACAAACAAGCATAGCATATTTTATAAGGATTAAGGAAACGGCACACAAGGAATGCATCCAATGTAGACACATCAACCTATTAAGTGTAAGTTGCATTAAGGAAATTCCGAAAGAGTAGCAACATTGTATATGTGTCGATAAATACCACAAAAGAGTCCACTAATGATTTGGGGCGCCATATTGAGTTAAATGCCTCTGCACTACGTTTTTAGCACAAAAGTTGTTTGAATTATGACCAGAAGCTTAAGGTGGTGACGTTATTTTATTTTTTCATGTACCATTTCATTCTCTCTATGCAGCTACTTTAAAATTGACTTAAAATTAACTCAAACTAAGATCATAAATCCGATTAGTTTACCTTATGTATTTTTTAAGTGATGAATTTTATTTTATTCAGATACTTTATATTTAATGCTTAGACTTGGTCAACTGAGTTAGACACTAATCACTATTTTACGAGGCTTTGCCATAATAATAATAATAATAATAATAATAATAATAATAATAATAATCTCATGCTGATGTAAACCCAAAAAGAGAGATTCAAAATAAGAAAACAAACAATTCAAACGATGTTCCAAAATGAATACAGTTTAATTTTTCTATTATAATCTGGTGATACAGTAGATCCTCTTGAGCAAGAAAATGGGTACAAAGAATGAACACTACATGTAAACTACAAAATTATAAACAGAAAAGGAAGTAATTAATGTCCTAGAATCCAGTTCAAAACTATGTGAATAGAGTTACAACGTCTCTACGGTATCCTCTTACAATTAAAATCCTCGGTATATTTTCCAGCAACATATCCATGTACTCCATATAGAAATATGCTGGGTGGTTCAGTGGAGGTGGAGGCAAACTTACCAAAACAACAGCAGCCATTCTTGAGTATCTCAACATTATTGAATTGAGCTTAAGCGTTGTGAACAGGAACTTCTCGACCTGCTGCTCATTCACAACTGCGCGCTTACCATCTGCCATTAGAGGGGTGCCATCTTTCTTTGCTGCTGCCTTCATTTTGTTTAGATAATCATCAATTCTTTGTTGAGCACCTTTAAATGCATCCTGTGACTCATCCTGGGGAGACCCACCATTTTCTTGTGAAGAAATGGGAATGACAAAGACTTCTGCTTGCATCCGAAGATCATAAAGGAATTTTCTCACATCAGCTTTCAGCACTTCTGCATCTGCATCCTCTTCTGCAATGCAGAAAACCTGAATTTTGCAACTCTCAAAGCTGTCCTTGGTAAGAAGCAGCTGAGAGAGCAGCAGCATGAGACCACCGTCTCTCACAATCCAGTAGAGGTCAATCGTGCCGTACTGCTTCTGGTACTCATTGGGCCACTCATCAAGACCCTTCACTATGACTACTGCCTTGTTTGCAACAATGCAGTCGTTAATTATCCCAACAAATGTCTTGGGGATTTCTGTTAAGTTCTCCCGACGCCAGATCTCTGGGTAGCGCATCACCACAATGTTTGGCTTGAGATTCCCAAGGCCCATTGTCTGAACGATACCACGAAAGCCTTCAGACATATTAGGGGCGACAACAATCTCAGCCACACCTTCACAATTCTTGTAATTAATGTAGGTACTGAGCTGTTTACAAGCAGTCTTGGCATCTTCAGCACATTCATGGTAGTCTCCATCCAGTATAGAGACAAATATAGACATTCCTCGACCTTTCTTCTTCATACAGTTAGCAAAATCTGCAAGTTTGGGATGACATGGAACATTTTCTGGTAGTTGACCCCAGGGCCGGCAAAACACGAGTGGAATTGGATACCAATTCTTTGGGTGTACTTGGTTTTCTACGGACATTACAAAATAAGTTAATAGATAAAAATTGTTTTGGGCATACTTGGTTTTCTACAAAAAAATATTCTATACATAAAGCAACTGACATAAAATTTCGTCATACATAGAGTTGGTAAAGAGAAGCAATGCAAAATTATTAAACTTGAAGCCTAAATATCAACCTTAATAGATTATTCTGTACACAGAAAGTTCATTAATGTTGTCATTGAATTGAAAAAACTTAATGAGAATACTTAAAGTATGAAATTATCCATGAACACAAAGTTCAGTGAACAACTTAATTCCCAATTAATAAATTATAGCTATTTTGTTTTTCTTTGAGTGAAGTATCAATTATGCATGATAAATCATGTCAATGACAAAATTATCCATGTCAGAACAAAACGTGTTGATTTTGTCTGCAACATGATGTTTCGTGGGCTATTTTCCCCAAGGATTTTAATTATTTTTTTCATTGAAAAATTTTTCAGAGACAGATTTTCATGGGTAATTTGGTCCTTCGTTCTTTAGTCGTTTTCTTGAAAGCTCTCAAGGACCTTAAGAGTAATATTTCTTTTTTCTCCAACCAATCATGCCTTGATGCCAGGATCAACAACATTAATGCATAATATATTGTATCATATTATCTAGTTGACTGAATTTGAAAGGTATATACCTCCTAGTGATCGAAGGCTCCGAAGTGCTAGTTGGAAATATGCACTTTTGAAACCATCTCCCCAGTCGCCAGCCTTTCCTTTGAGGCCCACATACTTATATATAAGACTTGCAAGGGCCAAAGCCACCACAGTGAATGACCACGAGATCAGGAACATAATCACTGCATTGGAAACAAGGAAAAAATGATGCATTGCAAAATTGAGGGTTAACATGAAAACACACATAAGCAGCAGAAGAAGTAAGTATAAAATGGTTCATAGAAAGCTATAGTCACAGGCTAAACTTTTTTACTCTTCCATAAAGACCCACGTAATTTTGGTATTTATAAGAAATGAGAGAACTTTTGATGATCTTTGTGTATTTCTCTTAGTGGCATGCCCCTTTGGCCTCTACATCTAGATATGAACCACTAGAGTACGTTGTATAAACTTAGAAGGAGGCTTTCTTTCCCAAGTGAGTCAAGTTTCATATGTGGATTATACATTGCTTTACAGCTTCAAATAATCTCTGCAAACCTAGTTCAAAAGGTTCAACACTGCTATTCAACTAATTCAAGAGTTTGACTATATATATATATATATAGATCATCCTTCGTTTTATCATCACCAACTTGTGCCATGTCTATCTCCGTGTGAATGATACGATTAAGATTATCATGACAAAACTTAGCAGACATTTTTGAACCAAAGACGGGCAAATTCATATCTTCATGTTATAAATGTGGCTCAGTCTGTGTCTGCTATTGCTATTTGAAAAAGAAAGTATTCACTGGACTGGACATATTGTAAACCTATTCATAAACATGTCCCAAATGTCAAAGCTTCACACAGGAGAATCCAAACCACAGTGAATTTGCGGGATATTGGAAATCAAACATCTATTGCTACAAGAATGCTCAATTATTTTCTAATCTAAAATCTAAATCTCAACGCAATAGCAACTGGAATGTTATGGTTCGCAGTTTCAAATTATGAATATCAAAGAAGCACTAGGGCAAGGAATATAATACTACTAATGTAATACACAGCCATTTCCCAACCCAAATTATATGCACCTATAACACGGTAAACTGGTGTTCTACCATCTATGCTGTTTCACAGATGGTGCGTTGAGGGCAAGGAATATCAAGAATGCTCAATTATTTTCTAATCTAAAATCTAAATCTCAATGCAATAGCAACTGGAATGTTATGGTTTGCAGTTTCAAATTATGAATATCAAAGAAGCACTAGGGCAAGGAATATAATACTACTAATGTAATACACAGCCATTTCCCAACCCAAATTATATGCACCTATAACACGGTAAACTGGTGTTCTACCATCTATGCTGTTTCAAAGATGGTGCGTTGAGGGCACTCTATCACATTCAAAGCTTTAATTTCAGCGTTATATCTTTACCATAGTTGCAAACCCCCCGCATCCCCACCTCGCCACAACACAAAAAAAGAAAAAAAAAAAGAAAAAAAAAAGAAAAAGAAAATAAAAGACAGAGAAAGAAAGGAGAGGGAAGCATGCATAAAGCAGAAAAAATAATTGAAACAACCAAGATGCGGCCAAATAGAAGCAAAATGAATCCGCTGATAGACAATAATGACAAATATGCACAAAAAAGACACCATACCAATGCAAAGTAATGCTCCAACAAGAGAGAGAAACCAATGATGAAATTTCCAACGAGGTCGCCAACTAGGAGCATCTAGAAGATCAAGAAGGAAGCAGGACAAGTTGACACCCGTATAACATAGAAGGAAAAACATAGTTATAGTTGGAGTGATAAGATCCAGATTCCCAATAATGACACACACACCACATAGGATAGCAGTGAAAAGGGTAGCAGCATAAGGCTCACTGCCATCTGCAACTTTAAAGTAGCGCAGAATAGGTAAAATATCATCATTGGCTATTGCTGCAAGCAGACGTGGGGCACCGGTCAGACTCTGAAGAGCAGCACCCAAAGTTGAAAGAATAATCCCAATTTTAATTAGTGAAGGAAAAGGCCAGGCGACTGTAGCCGTTAGTAGCCTGCAATAAATCTCCATATCAAAAACAGATGAAGTAAATTGGCAATATTTAAGGGGTTTATCCATTCAAAAAAGTGAATAGAAGAGTTTCTTCTGACATGGATGCCCAAAACTCACAATAATTAAAAACCATGATGAATTACATATTTTTCATAAGTTGACTACCAAAGGTAATCAAATGGGTTCCTGTTTTTAAAGGGACTTCTTGGTGCACATCTATGTTGCATGGGGTATGGGCATCAACTTTTCAAAATAAACTGTAAATTTTCACCTACTAAAACATGTTCCATGTGAAATCAAACAAAAGTAACACAGGGTTTGAAAATGGTTGTTTTCTTAAAACAAAGATTAAAAAACAATGAAAAAAGTGACAAAGGGTTTGAAAATGGTTGCTTTCTTTGAAAGCATAGATTAAGGGAAAAAAATTTAAAGAACACTCCAAAAACGATGGAAAACTTGTGCCAAGTTGTTCAAATGTACCCAAACCATACCTAGCTCGTTTATTTTGTAGGAAACTTTCTATTTTTTTTTATCTATTTTTGTTCTTTGCATACTTGCATGTACCCATCACACGCTTGTACCCGGTATGGGTACGCTTCAAGTTTGCACAAACCTGTGCAACGTAGGTACACACAGAGGGGCCTAGGTCTTTTGAGTTTATTCTAATCTTTTTCTTTCTCAGCAGAAGTCCAGATCAGTCCATTCAATTTTTCTCATCATTTCAAATACATCTTCTTTCATGAGGAAACAATTATACAAAGAAGTTTCGGACCAAAAATTACCTGTCTGTTAAAAGCTTCTCTCTGGTGGCAACAGCGCCAAAAAATAACACAGAAATAAAATACAGAGAAGTAGTAATAAGTGTTGCAGATAATGTCCCAATAGGAATTGATTGCTGAGTATCTTTTAGAGAAGCTGATCTATTAGAACCTGCCATTATTCCTGTCACAGCTGGGAAAAAGAGGCCTACTAATGAACTGGGAAGGAAAGAATATAATTAGAAAAATTGAAAAGTCATTCCAATATCATAAACTAGAAAATGCTTAAACAAATTGGTCCCTCAGGATCCTGCATTAAATGTGAAATAATTTTAACTTTATCAATTATAGTGATAAATAATCTTAAATAGTGAAAATTTTCTAAATCTTTCTCCTGCAGCCCATGCTGATTGGGACCACAGAAACTGGTTTGCAACTGACAGCAACTTATAAAATCTAGTTTCATATCATCAGTAAATGTTGGGCTTGATGGCATATACTTAATATAAAAAGTTACAATATAATTATGGAATAGGAGCTAAGGGCTACCTATTTCAGGTCTATTTCAAGCTTCGATATTTCATCTTCAATGTACAGAAGTTTTAAAACCCTGGTGAGGATTTTTATATTTCAATCCTATGTAAATCTTTCTCTTGCTTTACCTGGTTCCTCATAATAGAGTTGAACAAATTTAAGCAACGTCCTTGAGGGCTTATTAACAACAAAGGCATTGGAAAGATGGGGAAATTAGATTTTAGGATGTCTGCCCTCTTGTTTTGCAGTTATTGCTTACCATTATCTCTCACCATTTTTATTCTAAACTTCAATGGTAGAGAGGTCAATGAATTAGAGTCTCACCTTCCTTTGTTTAACCCTATTCACCTATCTAAATCTAAATCTTCTGTCAAAGTCATTTTTTTGGGACCGTTGTTCCTAATTGAATAAACATTAATAACATTGTTTGACCCCATTCTGTTTAATGTTCAATTTAGATTCCACATCATTGGGTTGCCTTCATTTGCAGTTCCCTACTGCAAGATCTATATAGATCAAGCTTTCTGGTAGATTCGGTAAATTGTGGAATTGCCCTGTGAACGAGTAGTTTCTTTTCACTAAATTCAGATATTTTGGTCCAAGTAATGCAATATCCTGCTGCAGACGTCAATTTTTGCAGTGCATTTTTTGGAAGGGAAAGAACCCACTAGCTGAAAAGCACTAACAGAGAACTCCTTACTTCCAACCTCATCGAGAATCTTTAGGCCTCAAGCAAATCAAATTAATTAAATGAAATTAAAACCATTCTCCTGTCTAATTTAAAAATCCTGCATCATTAAGTTAATATATCAGCCAACGAAGAACAGCAGACACAGGAGTGTCGATATACCATTTAGTGTAATACTTCAGTTGATTCAGCCGTAAGATATGAAGATTAAGTATAATGAATCCATACTATTGCTACTAAGGACTTGTTAGGCACTGCATGCTTGTCAAGTCAAATTTTTATTTATTCTTTTAAATGGATTTTGGTTGAGTATTTTGTTTTTTAAATTCGAAAGATAACAAATAAAAGAAGATACGAAGATGCAACGATAATGTAAAGTCTGTGGAGGAAAGAAAAATAACTACTAAAAGCAGTTATACATGGTATAAGGGTAAAAGTAGTAAAAAATTTGGAGACCAAAATCAATTACTTTTTGGTATCCTCATTATATATATTGTATAATTGTATATAAAAGATATAGATATAGAGACATTTCCTAAAATGTATTGTAGAGTATTGCCTAATAATAGAGTAAGCTAAAGAGAGGTTTTAGAAGTGTCTAGAAAAGTCTAGAGAAGTCAGAATCAGTTAGATTCAGTTAGTGCAGGAAGATCAGAACCTGCTAGAATATGTTAGAATAAATAACTAACTAAAGTGTAAGCTCTCTGTATCCTCACTGTATATAAGGCCATGAGCTTAGGGCCCATTTGGGAAGCTTCAAAAGTTACTTTTTTGAGCTTTTGACTTATGAAAAGTAGTAGTATTAATATCTAGTGCAATTTTCAAAACCAAATTATAGCTTTCTAAGAAGTTATTTAAGTGCTTATGGAAAAGTTAAAAAAAATTACTTCTCTCATAATAAAAAGCTTTTAATCACATTTCTTTTAAAATAAACACTTTTAGAACTGAAAAACCAAACACAAAATAACTTATTTATAAACTACTTTTAATATAAGCATTTATTGTTGAAGCTATTTTTTCAAAAAGAGCTTAATTAAGCTGTTTACCCAAATTGGGCCTTAGTGTTATTACACATAAAGACATAACACTCATTCTCATTTTCTTTCCCGATCTCTTTTCTCTTCTCCTCTTACACTCTTTTCATTCTCTCAACTTCTTCAAACTTTATCACCTAAAATTAAAGCATTTTGCCCCCACATCATTCATTGACAGATTTAAGATGCATGCATAATCATTGTAAGTTATATTGGTAAAATAGGGCAAATGAATGTAAACGAATGAGAAAGACCTACTTGAAATTCCAGCTTACATGGCCATCAGTTTCTGGGATTCCAGCATCATTAGTTTTTTGATAATCTGAACTCCAATTATCTTTAATTGTCTCCCAACTCAAACCAGTAAATCCCTCTGAATCAAACATGGATAAAGGGGGAAAAAATATGTGAACAAAAAACATTTGTAAATACACATTTATAAGCAAAAAATGTCTTTCCTATTTTTTAAAAAAAATAAATAAAAAAGCCCTCAACACTCATCATCAAGGGATTACAAGCAATGTGGGTTCTATAAGTTGATAAGTAAATTCAGTATTGAATGCAAAAGAAAAATGAAGAAAAAAAAGAACCCTATTGACTCTTATTTCCCTACTTCCCTATTATTTAATTGATTTTTCACTCTCACTCCTTCAAGAAAAGGAGAGAAGCATAGTTGATTAGTTGGTTTCCTTGATTTTCTTTATGTGCTACAAAGCTTTTGACAATGTAGCATGACTTGTCACGTCAGAACCTTTGGGGTACCAGATTCTTCAAATAACCACAAGTGAAGACAGAACACTTTAATCTCTCATTCAGGAATAAGAACCAATTCTGAAAAGAAAGATCCTAATTTTTAAACCAAATATCAAGGTTGAGAATCTATTAGCAATTTCTATATTATAAATGAGGACAATGTCAATGTCTGTCACTTTACTAAACAGTTCACGACCCTTTTGTTATGACATTTTAACATGTTTATTAGGGCCTTGCCACTGATTATGATTCACTTTTTGTCAAAAAAAAAATAAAAGAACAAACAAACATTGTTGTGGTATGTGTTACAGCAGCACAATTCTAGACATGAACCATTTCTATTTTATCCCATGCAACTTTGCCAGTCAATTCAAAAACTACTAAAGTCTAGATTGTCTTCAAAGCCTACTGTTGACATGAACAATTTCTATTCTTTTTCTATGCAACTTTGCCAGTCACTTAAAAGACTACTAATGTCTATATTCAAGACCATCCTAAAATGGAAGCCTCGACTTGATTACAGCTATTCCACAGTAACAATTTATAAATACTCAGAATGGCATTAAAATCAAAATTTCAGTCATGTTTTATAGATAAGATGAAATACAAGTCAAATAATGTTAAAATTTAGTTGCATAATATTATATCAAAAAATTTAGTAACAAATGTAACCTAGAACAAATATTTCCAGATCCAGTCGGAAAAGTTACAAATCTTTATGCATGAGTTGATATTCTGGAATATTTGGTTATGGTCTTGTCAGATAATGGTTCTCCTTAAATTGATAAATCAGAATTCAAATAATTCATTGCATTTTATCCTTTTGATAACAGTTAAAGAGACAGAAGTTTTACCCCATTGATAAACTAAAAGAAGTTTTCATTAGAGTTAGGCTACTTCTACAACACTCTGTTATTGAAAGTACTATATATGATGTTCCAAGATCCTTAATCTCTCACTCCAACCCAAAAAAGAACATGTTCATTAAGAAACAAAAGAAACAGAAAGAGAAAATCCCATAAGTGCAACTTGCTTCTGAAAATCAACCAAGTGTTACTGGTTCAGAAAATGCCTAGGGAAAATGTGTACATGTGTGCATGAGCATTGGATGGAACTAAAACATGGATCCTTTAATAAAAATGACAAACTGGATGACTTAGAAAAAAAGAACAAACCTGAAGGTTTATCCTTCTTAGCCACAAACATTCCCAAGAATATGCAGATGACTGAGAATAAAACAGGAACGAGAAATGCAGGTGCAACCCGATTTATCATCTTTACTCCTCCAAATACAATAAAGCATAAAAGAATGGTCACAACAATCCCATAAATTTGCAGATCATGAGAACTTGGAGCTTCTATTGGTGTCACTGCAGTACCATTAACATGGCTGACAGTCTCTGCACTTGCAACACAAATAAAGTAATCATCGAATAATCAATTGCTTGCTTCAAACATAATTAAGTTTTACTCATAATACCATTGAAGTAGAAAATATATATATATATATATATATATATAGAGAGAGAGAGAGAGTGCAACATGATGATAATATAAAGAATAACAACATTAAAGTGTTTCAGTTGATTCAAAACTATCATAGTAACTCTACTTCCCCTCATCACTATGATGCAATCAATTTTAAAGAGTATAATGTAAACCCAAAACAAATTACAATTAACAATAACATAGCTAGGGGTGGCAAACGGGCCAAAACCGCCGGGCCGGCTTGAATAACTCGCCAAAAAAGGCGAGCTGGGCTAGAAATTTGAGACCACTATAATAAAAGAAGCCCGGCTAACCCACACCGCCTAATGCAGGTTTTGAAATGTTTGTTCGTTTTACTAAGTTATAATTTGGACTATGTTTGATTGATTAGAAATTTGGACAATGTTTAATTATATGTTTTGGACAATATTTGCTTTGTTTTGGACAACGTTAGGTTTCATTATTTTGTTTTAAAAAACTTGGTTGATGATTATGTTTATTAAATATTTAGAATTATAAAGACTTTAGTATTTGTGAATTTAGAATTTTTTTTATACCTTTAGAAATTATAAGTTTATTGAAATGTTTGAAAAAATTATGTATTTCTTTATAATATTCAATGATTTGATAATTAAAAAAAAAAAAAAAGAGAATTGCTGGGCTTAGCTAGCCAATCCGCCGTTAGGTGGGCAGGGTAGAAATTGGGATCGTCTTAATGGGCGGGGCGGGCTAGCCCGCCTACCACTCCTAAACATAGCCTTATCCTACTAGATGGGATTGGCTATAAAGATCAGACGATACCATTGTACCCTATCATGGATCATGTCTATGCTCAAATATCTTTTTAATATGTTCTTCTAGTTCTTTTCTGTGTGTCCTACTACCCCTAACCACTGGGCTATCTCCCATCTATTCACCCTCCAACCTAAATGATCTTCTAGCCTTCTCTAGACATGTACATACCACCTAAGGCAGTTCATCATCCTTTCATGATAGGTACTAATCCAACTTTCTCCCTCAAATCTTCATCATTTTACTATGGCAACTCATCCATCAAAGCATCCTCATTTTTGACACCAAGTTTGCGTTCATTTTTGACACCAAGTTTGCGTTCTTGTTGACTTTTTACCAACCAACATTCCCTCTCATATAACATAGTTGGTTTAATAGCTATGCAATAACATTTATCCAGATTTAAAGGCACTTTTTTTTGTCACATATAAATCATGAAGCATTCCTCCAACCATCTTGAATCTTCTAGATGGCTTTTATGCAATTCTATATTTATTAGAATAGTTGTTCTGTATAATTTTCTTTCTTCAACAACCTACTCTATAATTGTTCTATCTTATTTTGGAAAAAGAAAAATTCTCCAAATATACTGATAGGATCTAGCAGAAATTAGGGATTTTATTGATGAACTAGGGATTGTATATCACAATCCCTTATGGAAGTACACTGTTGGATCTAACCAACTCTGGAGAGAATTTCCCTCTCCTGAACTAACAAACTGACAGAATTTTCTAACTAACTAAAAACTAACTAACCCCTAGTATTTATAGGCAGCAGCTAGGCCTAGCACTACTGCTCCTAAACCTGCTAAACTAGCTTAAAAGAGCCAACAAACAGCCATCCAGCAACAATTAGGAATTAAGCAGTGAAAAATCAGCCCATCAACTCTAAACCTGTTTCTATGATATACTATTAACCATTTAAAATTGTTGAAGTATGTTTTATATCTGTAATATTGTTCCCTTTTTAATAAATTAAAAATGATACAGGAGCAAGGTGAACATAAAAATAAATGATACAAATGACAACAATTAAAAAAAAACGAAAAAAGGAAAAAGGTATTACCTCTAAAAATCCCAGCTTTAGGAACTGCTTTCAAAAATGTTTCCACAGCTCCCAATACGTAGCTAGAACCATAAACAGACAGAACTTCAGAATTCATTACATGATACACGATAAATGAGACTACATTTTGGCAATGTGATCTATCATCAACTAGTCCAATCTCTCTGAAAATTCAGAGAGAGAAAAGTCCATATTATGCACTTACAGTGCTCCAGCAACAGCATTCCCAAGGAAGAAACATATACCAATGCTAACTCCAACTTCTGGACCAAGGGCACGACCTATTAGATAGTATGGCCCCCCTCCCTACAGAAGATCAAACACGAGAGAAAGACTGAAATGAACAACGCAAAATACTTAAAGCTAAGCTAAAGCAGAGAACAATGAAAAAAAAATACTATAAAAATCTCAATGATCATATAAGGATATTTATTGATTACCCTTTACCTTCACAACTTTAAACTCCAGACTTGTACTTACCTTCCCAGAATACACAACCATAGCCCTATTGTAGGTACTAACTGATTGAATGAGATCTTATTCTAATCCCAGCCTAGGCTCAATAGTGTTGTAGAGGATTTGTGCACCAAACTTTATGCGGTGTACCTATGACTATGAGGCCCTCATACATGAAACATGATACTCAACCATTGCTAAAATCAAATATACGCCCCCTTCCCCCTACAACACAGGCACAAAACTTGGGCAACACAGGATCAGCAGTCTCCATTTTTAGAATTGACAACCCAAGCATAAAAGTTGTGGTATAATCATTAAAGACAGCATGCTGTCTTTAAATGCTAACCAAATATTTTCAAAAGAAGGCAATAGTCATACCAAAGAAATAGTAGTTCAACTATTATAATTACCTTCATAGCACCATTAGTCGCAATGGCACTCAATGATATTGATGTAAGAAAAGTACACAAGCCACACAAAGCAACAAGCAGAAATGACTCTCCTATGCCAGCCATTCCAACAATCCTACAATAATAATGATTATGGTTAAAATAATCCAAAGTACCATTAGTTTAACCATGGCAAATCCATCTAATTCAGTCATATGCAAAATAGTTAAAGAAAAACTACAACAAATATTACAAAAGTGAAAATACTGCATTGGCCTATTTGGTATCGGCTCAAAACAGTTTGCAGGAAAGTGAGGAAAATTCAGAGAGAGAGAGAGAGAGAGAGAGAGAGAGAGAGAGAGTTGGCTATTTCACTAAGACAGAGAAGAATAGCACAAGATAGAGGATCAGAGTTTCTCTATATAAGAGCAAAAAACAACCTAAAGAGTTATTTATAATCTCTCCACATCTCTGAGAGGGAAGGTCCTCTATAAAGGTCATAAGCTTTGCACACCGTAGATGCTAGACTTCTAGTCTTATCTCACAAAACCAACAAGAAACCTAGTCAACAGGAACTCATTTATGGTTCTAGGCAACACCCAGCATTTATCTAAGGTTGTAGGCCACAGCCAACGTTTATCTAAGGTTGTAGTAAACAATCTCACTGTAGACATGATACATGATAGGGCACAATGGCGTCATTTGATCCATGTAGCTAACCCCACCTAGTGGGATAAGGGCATAAGGCTTTGTTGTTGTTGTTGTTGTAGGACACACTCAGCTACTTCACTTAATTTAGACATGTTTGACAGAAAATATAAAACCATGAATGCCTTTGAGAAAACTCATGACATTTGGTTGCTATAATCAAATCTCACAAATGATTTGACATTCAACCATAAATTATTCTCAGAAGTGGGCATAGTGATTGATAATTTGCTTGAAACTGGTGAAAATACTAAGTTGTAAGTTGCAACCTAATGAATCAGAGTTACTGTTTATATACAGAAGCCAAGTTTTAATATTTTCATGAGACTCTCATCATACCATGATATTCAAATATTAAATTCGAAAAACAAAAAAAAAAAAATCAATAACTGAGGAAAGATTTAAAGACATATGCAAGTTACCAAGAGAAACGAATGTAGTAGATGATGCCCAAAATGCTTTGTATGCATGGAATGAATACACCCATCATTGTACCCAGCTTGGGAGCAGCAGGCTGCAAATAAATGATCATGGCCAAAAAAATAAAAGGAAATAAGTCCAAAATTAATAAACCCAATGATCACATGAAATGTCAAACTCTCACGGAGTATGAGGAATTGCAACTCCACATTAAATATGGCTTAGATTGCTTTAATTTGAACAACTCATCTCGACCTAGTAACAAACAAATAATCCAACATCGAGTGGACTATAGAAGTACATATTAGAGGAAGTACATATTTGAGGGACTGCATATCACTGTAGAGGGTGATGGAGCAAAGTCTAAGAGAAGACCTCAATATAGAGAAAAGATTTGATTTTGTGCCTGGTAGGTCTCCCATGGAAGCTATCTACTTGTTACGAATACTAATGGAGAGATAGCAAAGCAACTTGACATATTTAAATATGGTCTTCATTGACTTGGAAAACGTATATGATAGTGATGAAGATAAGTGGGGGATGATCTGTACTGCCATGACAAACAGTGACCAGGTCCTCTTCCTTCTTGGCTGCAGCCATGGAGGTCATCTCCTCCTTCGTTTCCATGTGAACAGAAACAATAAAAGTAGAAACATGGCCCTGCAATGGCAAACAGCAACCACATCTTCATAAGAAATCAATGCCACCAAAACTGCCACTGATGACGATGAGCATCAGCTAGTGAAGAAGAACAGAGTCAGACAATCTGCAGCAATGCTGCGACAACGAACCATGACCACATCCTCTTGCTTCATGGTGGCCACTACGGAGGCTGCTCCTCAGTTTCCGCATGAACAGCAGCAACACGAGTGGCAACATCAGCCTGAGACAGCAAACAGCAACCATGTCCTCTTCCTCCATGTCAATGCCCATGGAGGTCATCTCCTTCATTTTTGCGTGAACAGCAACATCATACCTTCATCCTTGTTTGTTTCCTACATCTTTTTTTTTTTTTCCTTCTCTGGATCTGCCTTTTATAATTGCTGTTTTGGGGAAAAAAAAATTGTTCCTTGTATTTGTTTAGGGTAAGGTTGGTGGGGGTGGTGCTTTGGGATGATTGGAAGAGAGAATGGGAAACAATGATGATGGAGTAGTAGTTGTGGCGAAATGGTAAATTTAACTATAGATAGAATTGTGATTTATTGCATTTTATCTTGTACCCTGCAGCCAAACATGATATAAAAATAGCGTATTTGTGTCTTTATCTTATTGTACATAAATCACTGCAAACAAAGCCTATGGGACTGCATTAAAGGTTGACTAAGCCCCTATCTTTATAATCGAGTCTTGAATTTACTTATAGAATATATACAAGACTACAACAGCAGGTGTAGCAGCAGCTTGAATGCATTTTGTCGATGATATAGTCCTAGTTAAAAAACTGACAAAAGAGATAAATGAGAAGCTTGATTTGTGGAGACAAATTGAGATCAAAGTACACAAGTAGAATGTACCAACACATAAACACAAGCTTGGAAGTGAAAATTGGAGACATCATCATCCCACAAGTCACAAAAGTGAAGAATCTTGATTCCATTATCTAAAATGATTGGAGGGATAGTGTGAGATATAAATAATAAGATTCAAGCTAGGTTGTCAAAAACTCAAAATAAAGGAATGCTTCAAGCCTTATATGCAATAGGAAGTACCACTAAAGCTTAATGGTAAGTTTTAGCACAACAGAATGTCATATGTGACTAAATGTTGGGCAGTACAAACCAACAGAAACATAAGCTTGATGTTGGGGATGAGGATCTTGATGAATGAGGGGACACACAAGACTAGAAAGGAGCATGGATCAGAAGGAGTGTAGTTTGATAGTCAAAAGTAGTGGGAGGCCTAAAAAAACTTCGGAGGAAATTATTAAAAGAGAACATAACTTTAATTATCATGGCCATGTACACGAAATCATTCTTATGAGATAAGATAAGGAAGGAGCAATTACTCATTAATAGAGTTTTGGGAAAAGAGAGAATTCAGAGAATCGGACACGAAGTTCCACAAATGTGTAATGTTCATTATCAGTGATTTTGGCACTGATCTGTTCTTACTTACAAGGAAGGATAACATGCTGTGAAGCCAGTCCAAAGGGAAGAATAGTCCTTTCAATCTTAAGTTAGTTATGAGTTATGACTGCCGTTACTACCTTATAGCTGCCTTATTCTAGCTGGCTATGCTTATAACTAACTCTTCTCTAGATTTCACTGTCACTTAGCTAACTCACTATTACTCATGAACCATGATCATGAAAAAAAATTCACAATAGTATTGTCACATTATCATCAATATTTATTTTTCTTATCTAATATCTTGAAATGCCTAGAGAAAACGAGTTATTCAGAAATCTAAGTTATTCTTGTTATGACATTTTTTTTTAACTTGGTCAATGTATTATTTCGGTAAATTCAAACCATGAATGCAATGAGCACACATCATATATAAATCAGTGCTAGAATCTGTAATTTAGTGTAGTTAGGATAGTATAGAATCGATTATGATTCATAGTTACTTGTGAATATCTTCTAATTATAAGCATTCATTGCACACACAGTCTGATATAAACAAGACTCCATGTTCTAGTTCAGACACACGTAATTCAGGCATTTTTTCTCTTCTTTCTTCTATCTCAACATGGTATCTAGAGACAAAAGAGAAAGGTATCATCACTAAATCATGTCTTCAGGAAGATCTTGTGTCTTTTTGTGAATTTTTTTGGAAAGCGTGCTGTCCTTTCAATTTCTTCCTCAACCTGTCACCAACTCTCATCATCCTTCTGACAGCCTGAAAACTGCCACCAGCCACCATTTTACTGCAGCTGCAGTTGGCCGCCTTAGCCAGTTCCCATCACCACTTGCACAATTATGTAATTTATGATATTAACAAGTTATGATATGATCGTTAAATTGTAATATCTTGTAGTTATGTACATTCATCACATTCAGTCTATGTAAAGAAGACTTAGTTGTGTAACTTAGATAGACAGAATTCACGCAGTCTTTCTCTTCTCTCTTCTACCTCAACAATCCATAACTACATTTGTCATTGCTGCTAGAAGAGGCAAATATAGAAGGATACAATTCAAAGGAAGTAAACTTGAGAATTAGCAATACCTTTGGCTCCCCTACAGTGATAGAAATATCTTCGCCTTCTCTAGGACTAGATGGTTGCACAGCTTGCTCACTAGTCATGCTGAGAAAAGACAGAAATGGAAAATTTATTTACGTCAGAATGACCAAACAAAGCTTAAACAAACTATCAAATTCTGCAATCAACATTGATCAAAAGAACCTTCCCCTTTAAGAAACAATTTAGAAGCGTTAGACCAAACTGGAGTTTGAGTACAAAACAGAGAATAACAAAACAGTAGCATGTAAATTTAAAAACAGCATTCTACTTCTAAAGAGGAATATTAGTAATTAGTTCACAGTAACCGGTGAATCTCCATACCTTTTAAGACCAAGTATATTGACAAGGGAATCAAAACCAAACAGTTCAAGCTTTGATTCTTGATGGGATCCATTAGGCTGTGGCTGACTAGGAGAGTTGTTCCCTTCTTTAGCATTAGAAGCCTCAGTAGCACCATTACCCACGTTTATTTTTCTGACAAATAAAAAAGCCACTTTCAGGCCAAACAAAACGACTTCAATCAAGAAATAGAACAGGAACCTAACAAGTATAGTATGCATGGCAATCCTCCTAATCAAAATCCCACTCACATGTCATGTAAATTACAAGTTACAACTCAAGCCATTCTGAGTGGAACTTTTAATTAAGAATCTTGAATCAATAATTAGAAGGATATACTAAAGCTCATCAATTGACTACTATAAGCCACCGGACGAACTCATCCAATGTCATTCTTAAGTATCACAGGATCAACCCAACATGCAGCACTAAAAATTTCTCTCACTCATTCAGCACTTCTCCAACGGATACTCTAATCCTAATTTTCAATAACCAAATGAAAAGTTACTACAGTCGCAAGCCATATACAGTATTTTTTTTTAAGACAAAAAAAAAAAAAAGAACATGGATGCGGTGGTACCTGAGATTAGGAGGAGGTTGATCCCGAAACGGTTGAGAAGAAGAAGCAGCGGAAGAGGATCCAGGATCCATTGAAGACATCTCAAGCACCGCACGATCGCTGTCCAACACAGGCCGATACTTGCGACCACTGCCACCGCCACCGTCAAGGTCCACATCCTCCATTTTCCGATCTAACAAAAACCACAGATCCAAAAAATATAGTGAATCGGAGAAATCCGAAATCCAGGGAGAGAGAGAGAGAGAATGCAGCGAGAAAATTGAGATCCAAGATTTATTATTGATTTATTAATTATTATGCGCTATGTATATATAATACATAAATATAACACATATAAGGTGTTATGTGTATGATAATGACGATGACGGTGGTATGCATACGTACTGAGTTAAGAGAGATGAAGAAGCGTCTTTGACTGGGAATGAAGAAGAAGAAGAAGAAGAAGAAGAAGTAGAAGAGAGATGAGAACACAAGAACGCGGGGACTTAAAAACGATGAGGGGGAGCAATGGCAAAATAACAATGCCGGATTTGATAAGAATGCGGCTTCATTTCTCTTTCTCGTTTTCTTTTTTCTTGCGATGGATGTATTATTAATTGTCAAATGCAGTCATTTTTTAACCAGTCGGATTCAATTCAACGTGGGTGTTTTTTCTCGTCTTTGGGTTCGTTTTTCGTTTTATACTATTTCTCCAAGTTATTTTAAATACTTATTAAATATCCAATTCGTCTGTACATTTTAACGAACAACAATAATCACTAACCCTTTAATACTCAATTTAATTTCTGAACTTACCTCAATTTAATTTTTAAAATTTTAATTATTTTTATTTAATTTTCAAACATTACAGACATAATTTATATTAATCTTAAAACAATTTTTAACACACAAACTTTAAATATTAACATAGATAATTAAACATCCAAATACCACAAGTAAAACAATATCATTTTAGTTCGACACTCAAATAATCTAAAACGACGTTATATCACTTGTTTTAGAAAGAAAATTTTCAATAAACACCACTTATAATATTATTTTTAGATTATTTGAATGACAAAATCAAAACAACAGTATTTTTCAAAATTCAACGTGGTATCTAACTGTTCATGTCAACCGTTTCTTTAATATTTGTATTGAAAATTGTACCAAAAACTAAAGTAAATTACAATTATAAAATTTGAGAGGGATTAAATAGAGGCAATTAAAACTTTAAAGATTAAATTAAGACTCGCGTATAAGTTTAGAAACTAAATTGAATATCATCTCATCTCTAACAAAAAAAATAAGGAAAAGTATAAGGAGACAATATCCTTATTGTACAATACATACAATGGGGTTTTAATTGAAATTAAAATTAAATTATGGGTAATTAATTAATTTTGATTTCCTTCTAATTTGAAATTTGAAACAAATTACGATTACTGTCAGTGATCAGAACAACAAACTCCCTCCCTCAAGACGGCGTGACCTCCATTCTCTCGATTAATCTGAGAATCTCGCCGCTTCAGCCCTCCGTCCGACACCACTGCCATCACCACCGGCGACCACCGTCGCTTGCCCCCTCTCTCTTCCCTCTCTTCTCTTTTTCTTCCCTCTTTCTCCATTTCTCCTCAATCCCCTGTACGCTACCCCTGGTCTCTGTGCAAAGCCCAGCAGCGGCTGAGCTCTATGCCGCTGCAACACCGCCTCTGCTACCCCTCTCTTTTCATTCTTCCCCTTTCACCAACGCAGGTTCCATGCTTCCTCCTGCCCGTATTCTTTCGTTTATTTATTTTAACTAATTTTTAATTCTGCTTTTAGTGGTTAGATTAGGCTTAGATTAATGGATTGATACTTTTTGAATTCCAAAATGTTTGATGGCTGATTTTTCTGGATTGATTGCTGCTTAAGTTGAGTTTAAAATCCCTGTTTACATATTGTGCACACCATATGCTCGATGAAATGCCTGAGTGAAATTTTTTGTTTAATTCTTATGTTTGGCCAGCATTTGTCTTAAATTTTGTTATCTTTAGGCATTATAATTCAGAATTGTGTAATGTTATGCTATTTTTAATGATGTTTAGATTGAGTTTTGACATGGCACTTGATTATTAGTTTTGTTTAAACACCAAATTGGTTTAAAATTTTAAATTTGGTCATTTGATTAGTGTAATTTAAGAAGTGCATATCATGTTTAGTTAAGTGAATTGAATGAAACTACCTATTCACGGATGTTTTAAACATTCCACATGGTTGCCATTAGATTATTTTAAATTCCTATCCTTATGCTTCCATGCCATGCATGCACAAACAAATTTGATCACAACTCACTTCACAGATGGAAAAATATGCTCTAAGTGGAGATGCTGTTCATTTTGGATGCTCACTAAATGTATTTTTTGTTTTTGCATTCTTTTTTATTTTTTCACGCTATATAATATTGTTAGAAAATATATGTACATTTATGCATAACATACAATATAGTACTCAAAGGCCCCAAAATTTCAATTAGCAAGTCCACAATACATACAACACTGATTACTACTATAAGAAAAATAAATTAATTAATAAACAAATAAGAAGAAGAAGAAATAAGAGAGGATTGGCAAGGAAAGCATTGAAGAAACGAAAATGGAGAATGGGAGTGTATCATTCACATCCAAGAAGAAATAATGAGCTTTTTGACTTTTCAAAGCATAGAAATGGACTTGGTTTTAGATTGTGAAGGTGCGATTCAGTTGTGGCAGGTCCATGCATGCTCTATATGAATACTTAATATAAGCCTAACTAATTAGATGAGATTTTTTATGAGTACACTTTTCATTGTTATTATTTCTTGTAAGTTATGTATAGTAATAAATTTTTAATGATTTTTTTGGAAAAAGTATTAATAAAATATTTTTAGTTGAAATTTGTTTAATAGTACTGTATCTAATTAGTTTGTGTATGTTTGATTGTAAGTCATAGAATGTACGGATATTATTAGAAGTCATGACACAGATCTTGTTGATGAGGTTTGGTCTCTAGTATATTGCTGTTTTTTCGTGAACCGCATATATATTTGAATCAACCATTAATCCTCATGTTCATCGAATGATGTCTGTTTTGAAATGATATGAAATACCAAGAGTTGGAATGCGGTTTGAGCATTTGAAGCTGGCTAAGGATATTTATGCAACATATGCAAAGAAAGTCGGTTTCGATTCAATAGCGTAGTAGATGGTTATTTCTATTGGTACCCAAATGGTTATTTTGTAATAGCCTTGATGTGGTGTGTATAATTAGTTACAATTATGTTAAACTGGATATTCGATTTAATAGTATAGCGGATGTTTATTTCTATTGTTACCCAGATGATTATTTTGAATTATTTGGGTGTAATGTGTGTGATTCGTTAAAAGTATTATAAACTGGATGTTTGGTTTAATAGAAAAGCGAATGGTTATTTCTTTTGTTACCCAAATGGTTATTTCAAATAATCAGGGTGTAGTGTGTGTGATCAGTTGCAAGTATTTTAATATGGATGTTCGATTCAATAGGATAGCGGATGGTTATTTTTACTGGTACCCAGATGGTTATTCGTAATAGTTTTGGTGTAGAGTATGTGGTTAGTTACAAGTAATAAAGGCTGGATGTTTGATTCTATAGGCTAACAGATGGTTATCTCTATTATCACCCAAATGATTATTTAGAAGTCTTGGTAGTGTGTAAATAGTAACAAACAGTAGAAGGACTAAGGTCTTAAGACTAAGGTCCAATTTGAAAAAGGTAATTTGTGAAAAAGGTATTTGTGGTCTTAAGACTAAGGTCTAATTTGGGTTAACAACTTAAATAAGCTCTTTTGGAAAAAGAGCTTAAAGTAGAAGGACTTTTATTAATAGCAACTTATAAATAAGTTATTTTATGTTTTTTTTAGTTATAAAAATATTTATTTTAAAGTTGTAGTGTTTGGATAAATAACTGAAAAAATACAATTTTTTTACACAATAGAATGGATATTAAAATTCTAATTCACAATAATCTTGATGGCAATGCAAAAGAAATTATTGTATAGTTAGTATTTGTTGTTTTATTGTGCATGTAGGTGAAAATAAAAAATAAATATAAAATGTGTGTCAATGTATATTTTGTTGCTGTTTTTTAATTTTTAGTATTTTGGAGCTATATGGCACGAGAATATAACACTGATGTATTAAGGCAACCAAGAAAATATTGGCCTCAAAGATTCTAGTCTTTTTCTTATATCTGCTATGCTACGGAAGATATATCAAAATCAAACCTCAGAATTTTCCTTTTGTAACTATCTATAATTAAGATAAAAAAAACTAATTCATGAAGACATAGCAGCAAATACGAAATCCACCTGTCTAACCATAAACTTAAGTAATGATCCAAATAAATATGGGCATTGTCTATCAGATACACCAACCATCCAATACTCTACTAAAGCGACCATCCAAATTGCTTACAAATATTACTAACAAACCAATAGGAGGAGCACAGCCGTCAATTACAGCCACACCAATCATTAATGTAAACTACTTTCACACAATCCATCAACTTGGCAGCTCCACAAATCAATTTTTTCTTTCACAAAAGGGCATGCGAATAACATGAAAAAAGAAGCCTGTAACTTGTAGCCAAAAACGTTAATTATATCATAATTTTATAATTTAGTTGATATAACATTAATTGTTGGAACGAGAAGGCATCATAATAAAATACTGGTGTATTGAGGCAGAAAACAAATTATTAGCATTGAAGAAGCTAGCTTTTTCCTATTTTGTGATCTGCTTCGGAAGATTTATCAACATCAAACTTCCCAATATCCCTATTGTAACCATCTATAATCAAGATAAAAATCTAATTCAGGAAAACAGATCATCAACTACGAAGACCAACTGACCAACCACATACTCAAGTAACAATCCAAATAAAGAAGCGTAATTTCCATCAGATACAACAATCAACCAATAACTAACTTACTAAAGCAACCATCCAAAATGCTAACAAAATTTATTAACAAAGCAAGACGGGCAGCAAAGACGTCAATCACAACCACACCAACCATCCGTGTGAACTACTTTCGCAAAATGCAACAGCTTTGCAGACCCATAAATTAGTTTCATCCTCCACAAAAGACCATGCCAAAAATAAATCACAAATTATCTATCCAGTGAAGGTGTAATCCGTTTTGATTATCTAGAACGAAAATATTTACTGAACAAACACAACCGCAGAAAATACTAAAAAAATAAATAAAAACCACACAATATATGTCTTTGTAGGAGCCTTCAAAGTAATAACATGAAAACAACATTCACGGTCATTGAAACAAATTCTCCCAGTTTTCCTTGACTTACATTATCTATCAAAACCAATGACCCAATTAAATACTGATCTAACTATCCAAATAAATGTGACCAATATCTATGATTAAGACAAACCATTGCATCACATAATAAACAAGAGTGTTTACAAAGGATAAAATGCAAAAAAACACATATAAGGTTTCCTTTCACTTCTGATCACTAGATTCAGTGATGCACCATTCCACTTTTCTAATAAATTTGAACAAATATGAAAAAATACATGCTTTAACCTGAATATATTTGTAGTTTGAATTACACACCAATAACAAAAAGGTTCAGGTAATTCTTTGGCTAAAGTAACAACGGCAATATAGCAAAGACCGGAAATTGTTGTGAATCCAAAATTCAAACTAGAGTAACAGCTTGTAAGACTAACCATCCAATAGCCTACAAAAATAAACATCCTATAAATATCAACCAAATTTCAACATTTGTCAACTACTTTACGTCAAATTGTATGCAGAGGTCCGCACGGGAAAAAAATTGAAAATTTAGCTGCTATATATACAACATTACCAAACTTTTTCAACCATTCCCGCGCTAAAGTTAGATCACCATGAATTGCAACGATCTCAACCAACATCATACTACATATGCTGCAAGATACTAAAATTAAACCTAATGATTTCTCAGTGCGTATAATCACTCATATCAGAAGCAAAATCTGTCCATAGTACAACATGCAACAGAAATTACGATTCAATCAATGAACAAGTTACCCACTTACCTCGGATGTTAGTTTACTGCCGGCGATGATGTTCGTGGTGGTCCCGGTGGATGGTCAAGGAGCAGGCAGCTAATCTTCCACGGTCAGATGCTCGGCTGCCACCAGTGCGATGGATTCTGCTGGATACAGCCGCTTTCGCGCGACGAGATGTGCAACGGAGGAGTGCGTGGCTGGGCTGCAAATCGGGTCGCCGGCGTAGCGCGCAGGGGCTAAGCTCCAATGACGTGGAGGTGTGCAATGGCAACAGGGTGAGGGACTTGAGGGGAGCGATCAAGGACGCTTGCGAGGATGGGTCGCTTTCCGAGGTTGCAGCTTCTGACGCACGTGGTTCTCCGTCGATAGGCGTCTCTGCAGCGACTTGGAGGGTTTTGGATAGGGGAGACAGCGTGGGAACCAACAGGATTGGGTAATTGGGGTAAAATTTGAAATAGGATTAATTTGGTGGTGAGGTAAATTAAACAGCAATTAGGAATTAGAGTTATTTGGCGTTTAATTACTCTTTTAATGAAAATTGGACCCAATAAACAGCCCATTGTAGCTATTGTATACATATCCCATTATTTTCCTAGTGGGACTCAAAAAATAAATGATAACCAATTGAAATGTTCTTTCGTAAATATAAAAAAAAAGATTATTTGAGTATTTATTCTATTTTTCTATTTTCTTTACTTTCCCTTTTTTTTGTTGTTTTTTATTAATTTGTGAATATCACACCGAGTTTTTCTTTCTAAGAAAATGATTATTTCATTTTTTTTTGTGTGGATAATAGTTAGAAAAATATCTTGGAAAGAAATCAAATACTTTTAAATAAATTTTATAAAATATTCGTGAACAAATATTTTATTACTTACATAAAAAAAAATAAAAGTGATAAATCAATTTTTCCTCTTTAAATAAAAAAGCTAGACAATCAAACAAAATACACAACTAAATTTAAATTATGTATTTTATATTCATACATTATTTACTTATAGATAAACGAAAACTTATATAACTAATTTTAATGTAATATGTAACACCCTAATTTTTACCATATCATGATCGTACTAAAAGTAAGGTGTTACTAACTCATTTTTCTTATGAACTGTTTAATATTGAGCCTTTAGTTCGATGTCACGTTTCAATTTTTTAAGAAAATGCCTGAAAATTTTGTTTTTATCAATTAAAATCACATATCAAAGATTATCAAGTAATAGTAGTCACATAGTTATTACTAATAATAATGCCATACAAAAGAATTCAATATAAAACTCGAATATAATTCTTATCCCTCTGTATAAAATAAATCTTAAATAACAAAGGTGAGGGAATTCTATAAAAGCAACTCAACTCATAAATAAGTCAAATAATCACCAGCAGCTTCAAACTGAGTCTTTGAACCTGTGTCACTAAAAGGGTGGAACATTTTAGGGTGAGAACAAACCACACGTTCTCGGTAGGGAATAGGAATGCCATAAAAGTAAGAAAATAAAATGCAAATAATTACCCTTACTCAATAAAACTATTTTTATTAAATTCCTGAAAATACTTTTATTTCTACTTTAGATAAATAATTACTTTTCTTTAAATTTCTAAACTCAAAATAAATTTTAATCACAAAATTAGTCATACTAACCATCTCTCAGCCACATAATCATTTCTCAATCACAACTTTCCTTTATTTTTTGTTCTTCTTCTTTTCTTTCTTACCAAACCGAACTCAAAACATAACTTAAAGCAAAATCTCTTCTCAAAAGATTGAGTTTAAAATATTATGCTTTTCTTAATAAATTGAATTGAAAACAAAACTCTTTTCGTAATAAATCGAAATCAAATAATATTCTTAAATCAAATTTGTTTTAAATAACATTTTAAATAAAGTCTTAGTTTTATGAAAATTCGGCAGCATTTCCTCTAAAATTCAGACTATGCTACCCTTCCAAGGTCCCTACCAAATCATTTTCAATTCTCAAAAATCATTGATAAATTCAAAAAACCATATCCATTATCAAAGCATTTATAAATCTAAAAGCTAACTAGTTTCAATATCAAATTATTTTTAACTCTCCATTTATTACCAATAAATCAACCAATACTTTCTCAAACTCTTTCCAACAGTTTTAAATCCAACTCATTCCTCACTTTAGAAATATAAATCAAACCTTTCAATATAAAACCATTTTCTCGATATGTATAAATATGTAAACTTATTCTTTTCTCAACATAGAAACATTTCTCAAAATAAGTTTACAAATCGGATTTTTAAATTAAAATCACTTTTTTGTATATCTTTTTATAAAAACTTGGATAGGACCCCCTTAACATTCAAATTCACCACCCTTACGGGCTCCTTCATTCTCTCAACAATTCCCAAATCATTGCAACAGTACTTACTATTATCAAATGTAACACCCTACCACACAAAGTCTTATGCTTAAGTCATAAAACAGAGGTGGCGAGGTATTATGACCTCTAAAAATAAAATTTAGTACGTATAGTATTGCAAAGATGTTCATAACTAGGAGCCTTTGAAGAAAAAAGGGTAAATCAAAACCGTTTAAAAAAATCGAAAAGTGCAACACTCTGATCGATAACGTAAATGAAACGGATATAGGACAAGCTACATGAGAAGATACACAGAAGAGTGCCAACAATACATATATCAAGGCTAAGGACTCGGTTTGCGAAGATAACCGGTCCGAGCATAGCAGTATACATACATATATAGTAGGAAATCCCAAAACAACCTAAAAGACAAAATACAAAAAATCTGTTTCTCCAAAATAACCTCTAAGAGGAGTTAATACAAAATGCATATACAGTGGAGAATATGAATATCTAAGCAAAATACATCAACCAAAATAAAATCCCAAGATACTAAGGATCTCCACCAAAAGGAAGTCTCCAGCATGTCTCAACGAGGAGCCTCACATCCTACATCTAAAAACCACAAAATCCGCATGGGTGAGAACCGGAGGTTCTCAGCATGATAACAGTACCCAAATATCTAACATGTAATGTCCTGGAAAAGCCGAAGGCAATCCTAGAACTTCCAGAGTATAAATAAAGTGCATAAACATGCTAAACCATAAAAAATGTAAATAGGCAACTAACTTAAGGATCTTCAGGCTAACTAAGTATCCCCTTTCCAAATTCTGCAAACCTCCCAACCGCCAACAGTAATAGAAATGAAAACATAAATATATCAAACAAGAAATGCACAAGTAGAAAACAGATAAGACAATTAGGCATTTAGCAAGTAATGGTGCAAGCAATTAGGCATTCCAAACAATTCACATATAATGCAGATGATGCATGCCTGTCCTAGCGGCTGATGAGTCTCATCTGTCGGTTATCAAGCCAACCCGATGTGTCCGATAGCTAACCCAGACACCGTCTCTCTGTTGCGTGGTAATACCGTTAGAGGGAGTACGTGCCCTGTCACCATTAGAGGGTATTTGTGCCTTGTCACCAATTTACCATTAGAGGGTATCTGCGCCCTGTCACCATTAGAGGGTATCTACGCCCTGTCGCCCTCACAACTAGAGAGAAAACACAAGCCCATTGGCATCTAACACTTTCCATCATGATTTATTCATTAATCCTACAGGCAAATCCCGGCACACTCGCCACATGTTCAAGCTTCCTAATTCAATCATAATCACATGCATATACATACTCATTTGTAAACAACTTTCATCTCAGCCATCCGGCTTACAAGTCACAATTTATTATCAACCATAAACCATCATCACACACAGCCATCCGGCTCATACCACATTCAGCCCTTTCGACTCAGGTCATACCCAGCCCTTTCGGCTCATCTCATACATAGTACCCCACCATCCTCCTCCACCACACATATCATCATTTTTCATCATAACTCATCATAACAGCCCCTTTCTTCATCCATAAGCTACCCTTTCCCCTAGCTTACTCTCATTCACTAGGCATTTTACATCAATTTAAGACTTAGGGGATGAAATTGGGGTTTTATAAGTATAAAACAACACCTCAGAAGGTTACAAGCTTGTTGGAAATGTGAAAGACTTAAAAACAACATTACATACTTTACCAACCAATCCAACCACTCACAATCATTTCTACCATCATTCATACATTTTTAACTCAATCCAAATTATCCAACAAACACATCAACAATTCCAAAGCCTTATCGTAGGGTCACTAGCCTACATTTTCAGAACCACATTACATTTTAAATACAGGAAACCAAAACCATATCTTGGCCGATTCCTGTTCCACCCGGAACACCTCTAATATCAACCTTCCAAGGTTTCCAAACTCTACCAACAGATTTCCAAGATTGGGGTTCCACACCAAAGCTTTCCAAAATCACCAATCAAGCTCCAAAAGACACATATATAACGCCTAAGCCACAATATGACATCAAGACACAATAACTCAATACCCAATACCTCAAATTCAACACTTTCACTAGGGTTTGAGATCTCTTACCTTATACAAGAGTCAAGGGAGCAAGAACAAGCCTTCCCTTTAAGTTAATTTGATCCTATAACACAAAGGAGCTCAAAATCTCAACATTTTTGCCCATGAAACTCGAAACTAAGGGCTGGGAATCGAAGGAGAAAACGTGGTTAGCTCAAGATTGATTATATGGGTTTTGTAGAGCTCGACACTGCGGTCGCGAGGTCACAAACGGTGCGTCAATCGGAGCTTCGAATCAAAAGATATGATCCAAGGAAGTTGGAACAAGGGTTTATGTTTCTCCCCCTTTCCCTTTCTTTGTGTTCTACGTGTGTGTGTTGATTTGGGAAGGAAGAGAGTTGAGCTCTCTTAATGAATGGGGCTTGGCTGGGCCCTTGGGCCCAACTTGGGTCCGGTTGGTCCGGTTTGGCCCGTTCGGCCCAATTTTGGGCCGATTTCTTTAAAATTGGTGTCGAAATTCTCGTTTTAAATTTCTCTACCACATTAAACCATAAAATCTTCATTTCTCACTTTCTAGAATATATTTTAATTTATGGGTTAATCAGCCATTAATTAACCGGATTTTACATTCTATCCACCTAATTGGAAATTTTGCCCACAAAATTCGTTCAACTACCTGAGAATAGGTGAGGGTAGTCTGCTCGCATTTCTGACTCAAGCTCCCAAATGTGCTTCTCAACACCGGCTTGACTCCATGCCACTTTCACTAATGAAACCTCTCTTTTGCACAACTTCTTAATACTCATGTCATCAATCCTGACCGGAGTCATCGGCAGAGTCAAATCTTTTTGACTTGTTCAGTAGTTTCAGTTATCATCTCAGGCCCCAACAGACTTTTATCCCCAGCTTCATACCAGCATAGCGGGGATTGACATTTCTTCCCATACAGAGCCTCATACTGAGCCATTCTGATGCTCGCATGGTAGCTATTATTATACACAAACTCCACTAGCGGCATATACCGATCCTAGCTCACCGGCTGGTCCAAAACACAAGCCCTCAACATATCTCCTAGGGTTTGGACCGTTCTCTCAGATTGACCATCTGTCTTAGGATAGTAAGCTGTACTTAAGCTCGAACGGGTTCCAAAAGCCTTCTAAAATGCACCCCAGAACCTTGAAGTAAAACGGGGATCTCTGTCAGAAATTATAGTCGTAGGCACACCTTGAAGTCCCACAATCTCCTTAATATACAAGCGTGCTCACTCCTCAAGAGTATAGTTCATCCGAATGGGTAGAAAGTGAGCCGACTTTGTCAGCCGGTCCACAATTACCCAGACGGTATCAAAACCAGTTCTAGTCCTCGGCTTTCCCGACACAAAATCCATCGCAGTGCTCTCCCACTTCCATTGCGGAATCTCCAAGGGTTGCAACGTCCCGGAAGGTCTTTAATGTTCAATCTTCACCTTTTGACAAGTTAAGCACTTCGAGACATACTTTACCACATCATTCTTCATACCATGCCACCAGAACATAGCCTTTAAGTCATGGTACATCTTACTACTCCCAGGGTGAATAGAAAATCCGCTTTTGTGTGCTTCCTTCAAGATATCTTGTCGCAACGTCCCAACATCTGGCACAATGATCCTACCCTTAAATCTCCATAGCCCATCTTGATCCTCTGATACTCTCCACTACTTCCCTTGTTCAATAGCTGGCAATACCTTCGGTAACATGTCATCGTTTTGATAAGCCTTCAGGAGTTCGGATTTGAAATCGCTTGAGATCTGTAATTAGCTCAAACATAGAGTCCCAGACACTTCCTGAACACCGATCTCCAAACTCTTGAATGCCCTGAATAACTTCTCTTCTCGGAGCATCATCCAAGAACCATACAGTGATTTCTGACTTAGCGCTTCTGCCACAACGTTCGCTTTTCCCGGGTGGTAATTCAACTCAAAGTCGTAGTCCTTCAGTAACTCCATCCACCTCCTCTGTCGCATATTAAGCTCTTTTTTATCAAAGAGGTATTTCAAGCTCTTGTGATCAGAGAAAACTCAGAACTTAACTCCCTAGAAATAATGCCTCCACACTTTTAGCGCAATCACAATCGCAGCGAGTTCCAGGTCATGTGTTAGGTAATTAAGTTCATGATATCTCAACTACCGTGAGGCATACGCTGCCACATTTCTGGTGCTGCATTAGCACGCACCCCAAGCTTTTAGTGAGGCATCACAATACACTTCAAGTAGTTCATTCGGTTCGGGTAGCACCAACTCAGGCGCGGTGGTCAACTTTTGCTTCAACGCTTGAAAGCTCTCTTCACACTCAAAAGTCCAAACAAACGGCGCGTCCTTGTAGGTTAACCTTGTCAATGGCAAAGCTATTCGCAAAAAGCCTTGATGAATCTCCGATAGTAGCTAGCTAAGCCCAGAAAACTCCTTATCTCGGTCGCTGAGGTCGGTCGCCCCCCCTCTATCACTGCCTCCACCTTAGAAGGATCTATTGCTACCCCGTGTTTACTCACTACATGGCCAAGAAACTTCACTTCGTCTGCGAAAATATCGTTCGCTCCATGAGTCCGCGTGAGTGGTTCCCTCCTCAACCTAGCTAATAGTCACTCGCATTTTACCAATCCTTTTAGTGCCTCACCTTCGGAGTCTCTCGCTTCCGCTGCGTCACTCTGATCACATTTTATTAAGGACCTACCTATTCATTTATGCTAGCCAAACCTTCTATTAAAATAACTTAGGGTCGTCTAAGACAGATCATAATTATTTGACCATGTGTTATGAGTGAATACCAGTCTCCAGTATTGTCTAAACTGGTAAAGAATTAAGTTATCAGTTTTCTTATTACCTCAAATCTGAGGATCGGATCCGGCAGTACCTTGGTCCCTCCTGTATGGGCAATCTCTGACCAAATGTCCTGACTTCTCTCAATTGTAACAAACCCGAACCATAACTACACGGCCTATTTGAGTGATGACGTCCATATCTCTGACAACTCAGAACATCAGAAGTAGCCCCTGTTTGTTTTCCCTTATCGTTTCCTTATAAATCCTCATTTGTCACAAAGTTATTCCGTTTTTGGGGAAAATGTTGTTGGTATCCTCTTCTCTTAAACTCTTGGCCCCTTGTTGTGACTCCTTGGTTGTGCTCCCTACGGTGGGACTCCTAACGGTCATACTCCCCCTTAGCAGCCTTCCACATACATTCTTCAGCGACACGGCTCTTGTTCACAAGTTCAGAGAAGACCCTAATCTCCATTGGTCCAACGGAGCTCAGAATGTTACTCTGAAGTCCTCCCCATACTTGATGCACTTCCACTCCTCGAAGTCTCCCAGAGCTCCTTGGCACATGCGGAAAAATCTAAATAGCTCCTCAAACTTGTCTGTATACTCAGATACAGACATAGTTCCCTGCTTCAACTGCAATAGCTCCAATTCCTTGGCTGTCCTTGCGGAATTCAGAAAGTACTTCTTGTAGAATTCCCCCTGAAAGGCATCCCAGGTGATAGGATCATCACCCTGCTGCAGGAGATGTCAGGTTCCCTACCACTAATGCGACGCTTCTCCGGTGAGCAGATAAATAGCAAACTTGACGCACTGCTCTTTCGACACCAACTGCGCTTGCAGCGCTCGCTCCATGGCCTGAAACCAGGTATCGGTTTCAGTCAGATTGGTGGTTCCCTTGAACTTTGGCAGATTAGCCTTTAGAAAGGTCGCCAATGTCATCTGACCTTGAGTCTCGTTTTCGCCATTTCCCCCATTGTGATTATTGTTCATTTGCTGCTCGAATGCCTCACCCGTGGCCTGCATAGTAGCAGCCATATTTTGCAACGTAGCCATGAAGTTCATGGGGTCATTCGGGTTAGTTTCCGGCCCATGAGTACCGACACGTCCTCTCCCATGGCCTCGATCATGTCCACGAGGCGCCATCTAGTTCCTATACACACCAAGGGTTTATCTTGAGAGAAAAAGATCTAATCCAGTAAAAATGTTCGTATCTTCTTCTTCTATGTGTTGGCGTTACTTTTGTTCAGTGGAAGTTGACGGTGACGTAGCTCCCCTTCCTCTTGAATTCGACCAATTAAAGTTCTAGGAGGCAGACACAATTTCTTACGCTTTCCTCATCAGCAGCTCGGTCAGAAAGTTTCTTCAGAGCTTTCGTTGATTTTGATTTCATGCGGAGATAGGGGGTTTGTTTTAAAAGTTAAATATTTTAATTTAAAAATGCTTAAAAAGATTATTGAATAATTGCAAATAATTTACGAGAGTCTAATATTACTAATTGATGTGAATTTGTTGAATTGTGGTTGTGAATGGTGTTTAATTGGTGTTGTTTGTTAAACTGAGACATGAATTGAGTTTGGATTGAGGTTGTGAATGTTGCTGGAATTTCTAGTCATGTTAATTTCTTAGTTTGATTGATGATTTAACATTTGTTTAATGTAAAATCCGGCTAATTAATGACTAATTAACCCATAAATTAAAATATATTCTAGAAAGTGAGAAATAAAGTTTTTATGGTTTAATGTGGTCTAAAAAATTTAAAATGAGAATTTCGACACCAATTTCAAACCCATAAGTACCGACACATCCTCTCCCATGATGGAGGGTGACGATTTCTCTCAAGGGTTTATCTTAGGGATGTCAATGGGGCAGGGCGGGGGCAGGGGATGCCTCCTTGCTCCCCATCCCCGCCCTCAGATTTGCTCCCCATCCCCGCCCCCATTCCCCGCCGTGGGAGAATATTACTCCCCATCCCCATTCTCCGCGGGGACCCCATTCCCCTTCTACATAATAGTTCTAACTAATTATTAATTTCCATATGAATAGAGCTGCAAGTATCTATCTTATACAAAAACTGCAAGATTTTATACAAAAAGTCTAAATGACACGATGGTGACTTCTTTCGAAATAACACAATGGGGGGACGCAACGATGAGCCAAGGACAAAACAGTGGACGAAGTGGAAGACGCGACAACAGAGAGGAGAATGAACACGACGGCAAAGTTACGAAAAGGAACGCTGCAAATAGAAATTACAACACGGTAAGATGATGGCACGGTGAGTGTGACGATGCGATGAGAAGGGTGACGGGGGGGTGGCTGCAGAGAGGTTGGATAAAGTATGGACAAAGATCTCTGAATTGAAGAAGGGTTATGCAAATAAAGATTAGAAGTTTTGGGTTTCTATATATATGTCTGTGTGAGAAATGACTAAAAAACATATATGAGAAATAAACTATTAAGGATAATTCAGGAAATTCATAAATTTCGGGAAATAGCGGGGACGGGGCGGGGATCCCCGCTCGGGTCCCCGCGCTTGCTTTGGGGGAATTTTGTCCCCCATCCCCATCCCCGCGGAAAAAATTCCCCACAATCGGATCCCCATTCGGGACAGTCCCCGCAGGAATCCCCGCGTCTCGGGAAATTTTGCCATCCCTAGTTTATCTTGGCTCTCTTTTTCTTTTTCTTTCTTAGTTTCATTGAATAATACAAGAAGGAGGAAGATTTTGTGATTAATGATAGTGATCTGGTGGCAAAACTATAGCAAGGGTCATGGACTTATATGTATATACATGTTTATATGCTTACACGTTTCCATTTCTTTCTTTCTTTACTATATATATATATCTTAGGAAAAGAATAAAAACTATAATAATAATAATAATAAATAATTTAAATTTTGCTTATCAAAATAGTTTTTAATAAATAATTTAAATTAATAAAATAAATCATAATTAAATTATACTTTAAAAATTTAAAAATTTTATTTAATTATTTTTATTAAATTTTTTAAAAATAAAATCTCAATATAATAGAATAACTCATAAATAACTAATTATTTAATTTTTAAAAATTTAGACCTTACATAATAAATGAGCTCTTCTATTTTTTTTCTTGATTTTTCTGCATTTTGTACATTTTCCTCTTTTTCCTGCACATTTTTCCTTTTTCAATCAAAATTTTTAGATTAAAATTTGTTTTTGATCAAAATTTCGGTCATTTCATGCTCATTCTATTTTCAAGAAATCAAGCAGTGAAATTACGATCTATTTTTGAAAATAATGTATGATGTGAGTTCAGATTAACTGAACCAAGACAAATTGGATTATTATTCTAAATCAAATCAAATCAACGAAGTTTGATTCTTTTTTTAATGAACATAGTTCTTTTGTAGTTAATGCTCGTGTGGTTGTTTGTATATGAGTTTAATAAGTTCTTTTTATTACGTTTTTATTTGTGTAAATCAGTGTTCATGATTTTGATGTGAATTTGAATAGAACTGAAGAATTTTGAATTGTTTTCTCAATCAATTAAGTTATGTTTTGCTTATTGAGAGTTTTGATGTTGTTTAAAATAATTTTGAATTGTTTTCTCAATCAATTAAGTTATGTTTTGCTTATTGAGAGTTTTGATGTTGTTTAAAATAATTTTGGTGGTAAAGAGATTTCTCTCATATGTTGCTTATTTTGGTGTGGGTACTTTCATATACGATTCTCTCATTGATATTTTTTGTTCTCTTTGCTATACATGTTGGTGCTAAATAGACGTAGTTCTTATGTTTTTTACTTTTATGTGGTTTCCATTTACATCCAAGTTGACAAAATTCGTTAATTATGAAGTTCAATATTTTAGTGTTACTTTGATTATATTCCAGTGTTGTTTTGTTTAACTTTCTGTTACAGTTTTTGAGTGATGTTGATGAACAGTTCATGCCAAAAATTGGGATGACTTTTAACGTCACTTGAAGAAGTTGAAAAATTCTACAAAAATTATTCTAAACTTATAAGTTCTTCTACCAAAATAAGAAACTCAAATTGGAAGGAAAATAAAAGTAAGAATTAACTCATTACATGTAACAGAGAAAGAAAATAGAAATCCAACATATCACCTACTAAGAAGACAAATCCTTTAGCTGGAGTAAATTGTTCTGCAAGAATTTGTGTACATAAAGTGAATAATACTCGAGTATGGATTATTTCAAAGATTGTTTGGACTCATTCACATCTATATTGTCCTAATCAAGCAAAGTTGTTTAAACAACGCCAAGAGCTTAACATGTATATACACTGTACAATTGAGAAAAATGATAAAACTAATATTAGACCAAATAAGGCATATCAATCATTGTTGCAGTAGCCGATGGTCATCGTGAATTATCCTTTATTGAAAAAGACGTTAGAAATAACATTATGAAGGAGGTTTATAATGTTTTTGAATAAGATGATGAAAAAAAATTGAAAATACTTATTAAAAATGAAAGAAAAAAAATTAAAACTTCTTTTTATGAACTTGAAATTGAGACACACCATTCAATTAAAAATGCATTTTAGACTTATGCAAAAAGCTGTGTTATTTTTGAGTATTTTTGCAACATCGTGTCATTTTGGCCACTTACAATACAATAAGGTAATTTGTTATGCTGATATAAAATTATTTCGGTGCTATGGAATTAGTTGTTGTGTTGTTTAGTTTGATGCGGTCTCTTTTAAATAATTATCCCCTCACAGTCATTTTTGGAGTTGTATGAAATAAATTTGGTGCTAAGTTGAATTACTTGCAGGATGAGATAGGAAATTATTAAAAATAACCCAACAATTTCATGCAATACAGCATAAGAACTTAAGATGAAATAGTGTAAAACCCCAGAATTTAAAAAGTCATTAATAAATTATTTATGATTTATTATAATTACTTGAGATTATATTTTTGAGATTTTGTATATATACCGGACAAATTCTTATTTACAATTTAGGATTTTTATAATTTAAAAATAATGAGTATTCTATATGTCTTAATTTTAATATTTTTAACCATATTTTACAAATAAAAGAAAATTGATTTATTTATCTCTAATTTTTATTAAATTAGCATTTGAATGAAAATAATTTACAAATTGTAATTGAAAGGTATTTTAAAGATGAAAATTTAATAATTAATTATTATTTTATCTTGTTTTAATTATTTTATAGAATTACACTACTAACCCTATTTTTAATAAAAATACCTAAACTAACCCACACCACCCTAAAACCCTAACACACATTGCACTTCCCTCCACCCTTTACACACGACACTCACTCACCAACACACACACGATTCTGTGAAAGAAAGAAAAAAAAAAGAAGAAAGGGAGAAACAAGAAGTGGGAGAGCTGCGGCGGGGGAGAAGAGAAGAGAGGGAGGACGGCGCCAGTGGGCATCACTGTTGTCGTGTCGTCGAGAGACCATAAGAGAAGGAGAGAGAGAGAGCGTGCTGAGTTGAGGAAACAGAGAAGTCGCGCCATTGCTGCACCACGCCTCGCTGCCACCGTCATGTCGTTATCGGACCTTGGGGGAGACCACGCCACGGAGCCGTCGCCGATGAACCATCTACGAGCGAGCAACAGAACCGCGAAGAGAGGGAGACGCACGAGGAAGAGAGATAGGGAAGAGCTTGAAAAGGATGGTGAGGAAGAGGTGATCAGCCAAGAAGTGGAGGCGTTTATACAAGAGTCCAATAGGGTGACTCCAATCCAAGAGCAATGTGAGTGGATGACAATATCCTCCATGAGCTTCATAGGTCCACATCAAATTGCTATCTTAGAAATGGATCATCAACTTAAGATCCTTCTTAGGGTGTTCAACAATGAAGAAATGGGTGTCGGTTGCCAAAGGAGATCATTGTATAAGTGGTGAAAGACTCAATTGGGATGATCACAAGGTTTAATTGGGTGCTTCAAAGGTGATTCAAAAGGTTGTTCGTCCAAGTGCAAGAGCAAGAATCAACGGGAGGATGATAGAGAAACTGAAGTATAGGATCCCGGTATAAGTTTCAATGGTCAATAATTTTGGATCCCAATGTTTTGCTTGAGGTTGCTTGAGAGCTTAGTGTACTTCGTTTGGGATCCTGGAGGATTTTTGAAGAGCAAACATGGGTGGCGACTCAAGGATGAGTGGAAGCATAAGCCACTGGTGTGCGAAATCGTGATCATTCCTTCCTTGGTAACGGCGCTAAAAACTCAATATGCACGTTCATGTTCTTAATTCTGTTTCACAACTTCGTACAACTAACCAGCAAGTGCACTGGGTCGTCCAAGTAATAAATCTTACGTGAGTAAGGGTCGATCCCACGGAGATTGTCGGCTTGAAGCAAGCTATGGTCACCTTGTAAATCTCAGTAAGGCGGATTCAAATGTATTAAGAGATTATAGTGTACTAAAAGATAATTAAAATAGGATAGAGATACTTATGTAAATCATTGGTGAGAATTTCAGATAAGCGTATAGAGATACTTTTGTTCCTCTGAACCTCTGCTATACTGCTGTCTTCATCTAATCAGTCCTACTCCTTTCTATGGCAAGCTGTATGTTAGGCATCACTGTTGTCAATGGCCACCTGTCCTCTCAGTGAAAATGGTCCAATGCGCTGTCACTGCATGGCTAATCATCTGTCGGTTCTCGATCATACTGGAATAGGATTTACTATCCTTTTGCATCTGTCACTACGCCCAGCACTCGCGAGTTTGAAGCTCGTCACAGTCATTCAATCCCTGAATCCTACTCGGAATACCACAGACAAGGTTTAGACTTTCTGGATTCTCAAGAATGGCTGTCCATGGGTTCTAACTTATACCACGAAGATACTAATAACTCGGACTCGGTCCCCTGTATTAGATATCCAAGAGATACTCATTCTAGCTTGTTTGCATGTAGAACGGAAGTGTTTGTCACGCACGCGTTCATAAGTGAGAATGATGATGAGCGTCACATAATCATCACATTCATCATGTTCTTGGGTGCAAATGAACATCTTAGAAGTGGAATAAGTTGAATTGAATAGAAAAATAGTAGTACTTTGTATTAATTTATGAGGAACAGTAAAGCTCTACACCTTAATCTATGGAGTGTAGAAACTCTACCGTGGAAAATACATAAGTGATAAGGTCCAGGCATGGCCGAATGGCCAGACTTTCCAAAAGTCTAAGATAGCATAAAACTAATCAAAGATCTGATCCGAAGATGTAAATACAATAGTAAAAAGTCTTATTTATACTAAACTAGTTACTAGGGTTTACAGAATGACTAATTGATGCAGAAATCCACTTCTGGGGCCCACGTGGTGTGTGCTTGGGCTGAGCATTGAGCTTTACACGTGTAGAGGCTTCTTTTGGAGTTGAACACCAGTTTGTAACCTGTTTCTGGCGTTTAACTCCACTTTGCAACCTGTTTCTAGCGTTTGACTCCATAATGCAGCATGGAACTAGCGTTCAACACCGGTTTACGTCATCTATCCTTAATCAAAGTATGGACTATTATATATTGCTGGAAAGCCCTGGATGTCTACTTTCCAACTCAATTGAGAGCGCGCCATTTGGAGTTTTGTAGATCCAGAAAATCCACTTTGAGTGCAGGGAGGTCAGAATCCAACAGCATCTGCAGTCCTTCTTCAACCTTTGAATCTGATTTTTGCTCAAGTCCCTCAATTTCAGCCAGAAAATACCTGAAATCACAGAAAAATACACAAACTCCTAGTAAAGTCCAGAAATGTGAATTTATCATAAAAACTAATAAAAACATCCCTAAAAGTAACTAGATCCTACTAAAAATATACTAAAAACAATGCCAAAAAGCGTATAAATTATCCGCTCATAACAACACCAAACTTAAATTGTTGCTTGTCTCCAAGCAACTGAAAATCAAATAGGATAAAAAGAAGAGAATATACTATAAATTCCAAACTATCACTGAAACTTAGCTCCAATCAGATGAGCGGGACTTGTAGCTTTTTGCCTCTTGAATAGTTTTGGCATCTCACTTTATCCATTGAAGTTTAAAATCATTGGCATCTATAGGAACTTAGAATTCAGATAGTGTTATTGATTCTCCTAGTTCACTATGTTAATTCTTGAACACAGTTACTTTATAAGTCTTGGTCGTGGCCCTAAGCAGTTTGTTTTCTAGTATTACCACCGGATACATAAATGTCACAGACACATAACTGGGTGAACCTTTTCAGATTGTGACTCAGCTTTGCTAAAGTCCCCAATTAGAGGTGTCCAGGGTTCTTAATCACACTTTTATTTTTGCTTTGGACCTTGACTTTAACCGCTCAGTCTCAAGTTTTCACTTGACACCTTCACGCCACAAGCACATGGTTAGGGACAACTTGGTTTAGCCGCTTAGGCCAGGATTTTATTCCTTTAGGCCCTCCTATCCACTGATGCTCGAAGCCTTGGATCCTTTTTTATTTACCATTGCCTTTTGGTTTTAAGGGCTACTGACTTTTTCTGCCTGCTTTTTCTTTTTTCTTTCTCTCTTTTTTTTTTTGCTATTTTTTTCTGCAAGCTTTGTATTCACTGCTTTTTCTTGCTTCAAGAATCATTTTTATGTTTTTTCAGATTATCAAATAACATGTCTCCTGTTCATCATTCTTTTAAGAGCCAACATATTTAGCATTCATAAACAACAACTTCAAAAGACATATGCACTGTTCAAGCATTCATTCAGAAAACAAAAAGTATTATCACCACATCAATATAATTAAACTAAATTCAAGGATAAATTAGAAACTCATGTACTTCTTGTTCTTTTGAATTAGAAACATTTTTCATTTAAGAGAGGTGGAAGATTCATGGAATTATTCATAGCCTTAAGACATAGTTACTAAATACTAATGATAATGAAGTAGAGACACAAAACATAGATAAACATTTAACATAAAAAAAAAACGAAAAACAGAAGAAATTTAAGAATAAGGAATGAGTCCACCTTAGTGATGGTGGCGTTTTCTTCTTGAAGAACCAATGATGTCCTTGAGCTCTTCTATGTCTCTTCCTTGTCTTTGTTGCTCCTCCCTTATTGCTCTTTGATCTTCTCTAATTTCATGGAGAATGATGGAGTGCTCTTGATGTTCCACCCTTAATTGATTCATGTTGTGACTCAAATCTTCAAGAGAAGTGTTGAGTTGTTCCCAATAGTTGTTGGGAGGAAAGTGCATCCCTTGAGGTATCTCAGGGATTTCTTGATGATGAGCTTCCTCATGCGTCTCTTGAACTCCATGAATGGGTTCTCTTGTTTGCTCCATCCTTTTCTTAGTGATGGGCTTCTCCTCCTCAATGGGGATGTCTCCTTCTATAAAAGCTCCAGCTGAGTAACATAGATGGCAAATAAGATGAGGAAAAGCTAGCCTTGCCAAGGTAGAGGGCTTTTCGGCTATTTTGTAGAATTCAAGGGAGATAACTTCATGAACTTCTACTTTCTCTCCAATCATGATGCTATGAATCATGATGGCCCGGTCTACAGTAACTTCAGACCGGTTGCTAGTGGGAATGATGGAGCGTTGGATGAACTCCAACCATCCTCTAGCTACAGGCTTGAGGTCCAGTCTTCTTAATTGAACCGGTTTGTCTTTGGAGTCTCTTTTCCATTGAGCTCCTTCCACACATATGTCCATAAGGACTTGGTCCAACCTTTGATTGAAGTTGACCCTTCTAGTGTAGGGGCATGCATCTCCTTGCATCATGGGCAAGTTGAACGCCAACCTCACATTCTCCGGACTAAAGTCTAAGTATTTCCCCCGAACCATTGTAAGGTAATTCTTTGGGTTCGGGTTCTTACTTTGATCATGGTTCCTAGTGATCCATGCATTGGCATAGAACTCTTGAACCATTAAGATTCCGACTTGTTGAATGGGGTTGGTTAGAACTTCCCAACCTCTTCTTTGAATTTCATGTCGGATCTTCGGATACTCATTTTTCTTGAGTTTGAAAGGGACCTCGGGGATCACCTTCTTCTTGGCCACAACATCATAGACATGGTCTTGATGGGCTTTGGAGATGAACCTTTCCATCTCCCATGACTCGGAGGTGGAAGCTTTTGTCTTCCCTTTCCCTTTTCTAGAGGTTTCTCCGGTCTTAAGTGCCATCAATGGTAATGGCAAAACAAAAAAGGTATGCTTCTACCACACCAAACTTAGAATATTGCTCGCCCTCGAGTAAGAGAAGAAAGAATAGATGAAGAAGATATGGAAGAAAGGGAGAGAGGGTTGTGTTTCGGCCCAAGGAGGAGAAGAGAGGGTTGTGTTGTGTGAAAAAGAAGAAGAATAGAGGGGTTTATATAGTGAAGGGAGAGGGGGTAGGTTCGGCCATATTGGGAGGGTTTGGGCGGGAAAGAGATTTTGAATTTTGAAGGTAGGTGGGGTTTATGGGGAAGGGTAGATGGATGTGAGTGGTGGAGAGATGATGGGAAAGAGAGATTGAGGTGATTGGTGAAAGGTTTTTGGGGAAGAGTGTTTATGGGATTGTGTGAAGAGATGAGAAGGTGAGTGGAGGTAGGTAGGGATCTTGTGGGGTCCACAGATCCTGAGGTGTCAAGGATTTACATCCCTACACCAATTAGACGTGTAAAACGCCTTTGCATGCAATTCTGGCGCTTAAACGCCGAAGTGATGCTTGTTCTGGGCGTTCAACGCCCATGTGCAGCATGTTTCTGGCGTTCAGCGCCAGCTCTTCCCAGGGTGTATTCCTGCCGTTTGAACGCCTGGATGTTGCTTGTTTCTGGCGTTCAACACCAGATCCATGCTCTGTTCTGGCGTTGAACGCCAGCCAGATGCTCCTTACTGGCGTTTAAACGCCAGTAAGCCCTTCCTCCAGGGTGTGATTTTTCTTCTGCTGTTTTTGATTCTGTTTTTAATTTTAGTATTTTTTTTCGTGACTCCACATGATCTTGAACCTAATAAAACATAAAAGATCAATAAAAGAAAAAATAAAATTAAATAAATAAAAATTGGGTTGCCTCCCAATAAGCGCTTCTTTAATGTCAATAGCTTGACAGTGGGCTCTCAAGGAGCCACACAGGTGATCAGGTCAATTTTGTAGACTCCCAACACCAAACTTAGAGTTTGGATGTGGGGATTTAACACCAAACTTTGAGTTTGGCTGAGGCCTCCCAACACCAAACTTAGAGTTTGATTGTGGGGGCTTTGCTTGACTCTGTACTGAGAGAAGCTTTTCATGCTTCCTCTCCATTATTACAGAAGGATAGCCTTGGGCTTTAAACACAAGGTAGTCCCCATTCAATTGAAGGACTAACTCTCTTCTATTAACATCTATCACAGCTCTTGCTGTGGCTAGGAAGGGTCTTCCAAGGATGATGCATTCATCTTCCTCCTTCCTAGTGTCTAAGATTATGAAATCAGTAGGGATGTAAAGGCCTTCAACCTTTACTAACACGTCCTCTACTAATCCATAAGCTTGTCTTACTGACTTGTCTGCCAATTGTAATGAGAATATGGCAGGCTGTACTTCAATGATCCCCAGCTTCTCCATTATAGAGAGTGGCATAAGATTTATATCTGACCCTAGGTCACACAGAGCTTTCTCAAAGGTCATGGTGCCTATGGTACAGGGTATTAAGAATTTGCCAGGATCTTGTTTCTTTTGAGGTAAAGTTTGCTGAACCTCTGTATTCAGTTCATTAATGAGCAAGGGAGGTTCACCTTCCCAAGTCCCATTACCAAACAGCTTGGCATTCAGCTTCATGATGGCTCCTAGATATTGAGCAACTTGCTCTTCGGTTACATCTTCATCCTCTTCAGAGGAAGAATAGTCTTCAGAGCTCATGAACGGCAGAAGGAGGTTTAGTGGAATCTCTATGGTCTCTATATGAGCCTCAGATTCCTTTGGGTCCTTAATAGGGAACTCCTTCTTGCTTGAGAGACGTCCCATGAGGTCATCCTCATTGGGATTCACGTCCTCTCCTTTCTCTCTAGGTTCGGCCATGTTGATTATGTTAATGGCCTTGCACTCTCTTTTTGGATTCTCTTCAGTATTGCTTGGGAGAGTACTAGGAGGGGTTTCAGTGATTTTCTTACTCAGTTGGCCCACTTGTGCCTCCAAATTTCTTATGGAGGACCTTGTTTCACTCATGAAACTTAGAGTGGCCTTGGACAGATCAGAGACTAAGTTTGCTAAATTAGAGGTATTTTGTTCAGAGTTCTCTGTCTGTTGCTGAGAAGATGATAGAAAAGGCTTGCTATTGCTGAGCCTGTTTCTTCCACCATTATTAAAGCCTTGTTGAGGCTTTTGTTGATCCTTCCATGAGAGATTTGGGTGATTTCTCCATGAGGGATTATAGGTGTTTTCATAGGGTTCACCTATGTAATTCACCTCTACTATTGCAGGATTCTCAGGATCATAAGCTTCTTCCTCAGAAGATGCCTCTTGAGTACTGTTGGATACAGCTTGCATTCTATTCAGACTCTAGGAAATCATGTTGACTTGCTGAGTCAACATTTTGTTCTGAGCCAATATGGCATTCAAAGTATCAATTTCAAGAACTCCCTTCATCTGAGGCATTCCATTATTCACGGAATTTCTCTTAGAATTATACATGAATTGATTATTTGCAACCATGTCAATAAGTTCTTGAGCTTCTGCAGGCGTTTTCTTTAGGTGAATGGATCCACCTGCAGAATGGTCCAGTGACATCTTGGAGAACTTAGACAGACCATAATAGAATATATCCAGAATGGTCCATTCTGAAAGCATGTCAGGAGGACACCTTTTGGTCATCTGCTTGTATCTTTCCCAAGCTTCATAGAGGGATTCACCATCTTTTTGCTTGAAGGTCTGAACATCCACTCTAAGCTTGCTCAGCTTTTGAGGAGGAAAGAACTTAGCCAAGAAGGCCGTGACCAGCTTATCCCAAGAGTTCAGGCTATCTTTAGGTTGTGAGTCCAACCATGTTCTAGCTCTGTCTCTTACAGCAAAAGGGAAAAGCATGAGCCTGTAGACTTCAGGATCTACTCCATTAGTCTTAACAGTCTCACAGATCTGCAGGAACTCAGTTAAAAACTGATAGGGATCTTCTGATGGAAGTCCATGGAATTTGCAGTTCTGTTGCATTAGAGCAACTAATTGAGGTTTCAGCTCAAAATTGTTTGCTCCAATGGTAGGGATTGAGATGCTTCTTCCATCAAACTTGGAAGTAGGTGTAGTATAATCACCAAGCATCCTCCTTGCATTATTGTTGTTAGGTGCGTTTGCCATCTCCTTTTCTTGTTCTAAAATTTCAATAAGGTTGTCTCTGGATTGTTGTAATTTAGCTTCTCTTAGTTTTCTCTTCAGAGTCCTTTCAGGTTCTGGATCAGCTTCAACAAGAATGCCCTTTTCCTTGTTCCTGCTCATATGAAAGAGAAGAGAACAAGAAAAGAAGAGGAATTCTCTATGTTACAGTAAAGAGGTTCCTTATTGTTAGTAGAAGAAGAAAGGGAATTAGAGTGAAGAAGAATGGATAATCCAAACACAAGGGTGAGGATAGGAGCAGAGATATGAGATGAAGAGAAGAGTTACTAAGTAATTAAATAAATAGAAGGAGATGAGAGAAAGAAGTTTTCGAAAATAATTTTTGAAAAGGAGTTGATGATTTTCGAAAATTAAAGGGGAAATAAAATTAAAATTAAAATTTAAAATAATTAATTAATTAAAAAGAATTTTTGAAAAAGAGGGAGGTATTTTCGAAAATTAGAGAGGGAAGAGTAGTTAGGTGGTTTTGAAAAAGATAAGAAGTAAACAAAAAGTCAATTAGTTAGTTGAAAAAGATTTGAAAATCAATTTTGAAAGGATAAGAAGATAAGAAGTTAGAGAAGATGTTTTAAAATCAAATTTTTGAAAACATATGATTTAAAAAGATATGATAGAAAGATATGATTAAAAAGATATAATTAAAAAGATTTAATTTTTTAAGATTAAAATTGATTACTTGACTAACAAGAAACTAAAAGATAAGATTCTAGAATTTAAAGATTGAACTTTTCTTAACAAGAAAGTAACAAACTTCAAATTTTTGAACTAATCACATTACTTGTTTGTTAAGTTTCGAAAATTTTGAAATAAAATTAAGAAAAATATTTTGAAAATAATTTTTTTGAAATTTTCGAAAATCATAAAAAAACTGAAGAAGATTTGATTTTTGAAAAAGTTTTGAAAAAGATAAGATTTTTAAAATTGAAATTTTGATTTGACTCATAAGAAACAACTAGATTTTAAAATTTTTTGAAAAAGTCAATCCAAATTTTCAAAATTTTGAGGTAAAAAAAGAAAAGATATTTTTTTTATTTTTGAATTTTTAATGATGAGAGAGAAAAACACAATTATGACCCAAAACATGAAAATTATGAATCAAAACAAGAAAAATATGCAAGAACATTTTGAATGCAAATATGAACACCAAGAACACTTTGAATGTCATGATGAACACCAAGAACTTGTTTTTGAAAAATTTTCAAGAAAAGAAAACATGCAAGACACCAAACTTAAAAATTTTTATTCTTGAGACATTAACAAATTGAAAATGCATATGAAAAACAAGAAAAGACACAAAACAATAAAACATCAAGATCAAACAAGAAGACTTACCAAGAACAACTTGAAGATCATAAAGAACACTATGAATGCATGAATTTTCGAAAAATGCATAAATTTTTAGAAAAAATGCAATTCACACTAAACTTAAAAATTGACCCAAGATTCAAACAAGAAACACAAAATAATTTTTTTATTTTTATGATTTTATATATTTTTTTTTGGATTTTTGTATATTATTTTACTTTTTTCGAAAACATATAGGAAAAAGGAAGTAATGAATTCAAAGTCCTCAATCAAGATTCCAGGAATCATACCAGGTTAGTCTAAAGCTTGATGGCCAGCCAAGATTCAACATACCATATTGAAACTTTAGAATTCATTCTTAAAAATTTAGAATGATTTTCGAAAACAAAAGGAAAATTTTTTTTGAAAGATTTTTGAAGAATTTTTGAAAATAAATCAAAAAGAAAATTACCTAATCTGAGCAACAAGATGAACCGACAGTTGTCCAAACTCGAACAATCCCCGGCAACGGCGCCAAAAACTTGGTGTGCGAAATCGTGATCATTCCTTCCTTGGTAACGGCGCTAAAAACTCAATACGCACGTTCATGTTCTTAATTCTGTTTCACAACTTCGTACAACTAACCAGCAAGTGCACTGGGTCGTCCAAGTAATAAACCTTACGTGAGTAAGGGTCGATCCCACGGAGATTGTCGGCTTGAAGCAAGCTATGGTCACCTTGTAAATCTCAATCAGGCGGATTCAAATGTATTAAGAGATTATAGTGTACTAAAAGATAATTAAAATAGGATAGAGATACTTATATAAATCATTGGTGAGAATTTCAGATAAGCGTATAGAGATGCTTTCGTTCCTCTGAACCTCTGCTTTCCTGCTGTCTTCATCCAATCAGTCCTACTCCTTTCCATGGCAAGCTGTATGTTAGGCATCACCGTTGTCAATGGCCACCTGTCCTCTCAGTGAAAATGGTCCAATGCGCTGTCACTGCATGGCTAATCATCTGTCGGTTCTCGATCATACTGAAATAGGATTTACTATCCTTTTGCGTCTGTCACTATGCCCAGCACTCGCGAGTTTGAAGCTCGTCACAGTCATTCAATCCCTGAATCCTACTCGGAATACCACAGACAAGGTTTAGACTTTCCGGATTCTCAAGAATGGCCGTCCATGGGTTCTAACTTATACCACGAAGATACTAATAACTCGGACTCGGTCCCCTGTATTAGATATCCAAGAGATACTCATTCTAGCTTGTTTGCATGTAGAACGGAAGTGTTTGTCACGCACGCGTTCATAAGTGAGAATGATGATGAGCGTCACATAATCATCACATTCATCATGTTCTTGGGTGTGAATGAACATCTTAGAAGCGGAATAAGTTGAATTGAATAGGAAAACAGTAGTACTTTGTATTAATTTATGAGGAACAGCAAAGCTCTACACCTTAATCTTTGGAGTGTAGAAACTCTACCGTGGAAAACACATAAGTGATAAGGTCCAGGCATAGCCAAATGGCCAGCCCGCCCAAAAGTCTAAGATAGCATAAAACTAATCAAAGATCTGATCCGAAGATGTAAATACAATAGTAAAAAGTCCTATTTATACTAAACTAGTACTAGGGTTTACAGAATGAGTAATTGATGCAGAAATCCACTTCTGGGGCCCACTTGGTGTGTGCTTGGGCTGAGCATTGAGCTTTACATGTGTAGAGGCTTCTCTTGGAGTTGAACGCCAGTTTGTAACCTGGTTCTGGCGTTTAACTCCACTTTGCAACCTGTTTCTGGCGTTTGACTCCAGAATGCAGCATGGAACTGGCGTTCAATGCCAGTTTATGTCATCTATCCTTAATCAAAGTATGGACTATTATATATTGCTGGAAAGCCCTGGATGTCTACTTTCCAACGCAATTAAGAGCGCACCATTTGGAGTTCTGTAGCTCCAGAAAATTCACTTTGAGTGCAGGGAGGTCAGAATCCAACAGCATCTGCAGTCCTTCTTCAACCTCTGAATCTGATTTTTGCTCAAGTCCCTCAATTTCAGCCAGAAAATACCTGAAATCACAGAAAAACACACAAACTCATAGTAAAGTCCAGAAATGTGAATTTATCATAAAAACTAATAAAAACATCCCTAAAAGTAACTAGATCCTACTAAAAATATACTAAAAACAATGCCAAAAAGCGTATAAATTATCCGCTCATCAGCCACCTTGACACAAGCTTCACTCAACAAGTCCAACTTAAGGACTTTAAACCAAAGTGCTAGGTGAGAGACACCCCACCATGGTAATATCCTTCCAACCTTTCTCATCTTTTACCCTTTGCTTATCGAATTTTGTCTCTTTGGTTAGCTTAGTTTGATTGAATTCTAGGTTTAATTTAGTTGCAGTTTGGTATGTGTTAGGTAATCTTAGTGGAATAATGTGTTTTTGGAGTTTTAAAATGTTTTGGGGCTTGAAAAAACTATTTTGGAAGTCATGTTGGTGCCTTAGAGGCATTAAATTTTTTTGCAGAAACAGGGTAGTGTGCCCACGCACACACCTGTGACCACGCACACTTTCCCCAAATTTTGACATCTGTGCGTACGCACATTCACCAGCACCCCTTCTGTTGGGAGCATTCGCACATGCTGTGCGCGCGGACCCCCAAAATTTTTACTACTGTGCATACGCACACATGATCCTTTGGCCTCTTGTAAAAAAAAAAAAGAAGAGTCTTCTGTGCATATGCACAGCCCTGTGCGTACGCACACGTCTTGACACCCTTCCTGCCAGGAGCGCTCGCACACCCTGTGCGTTTGCATTCCCTTTGTTTTTCCCTTTTGTGCGTGCGCACACTGTCTTGTGCGTACGCACAGGTCGCGTTCTGGGCGTTAATCAAGAAGGATGCCATGTGCGCCAGCAACCCCCCAAGCCAATCTTCTTCTTCTGTGTCTGCCACAACCCACCCCACCCCTTCTTTCGGTGACCCTGCCGCCGTCGGAGCCACCACCACCGCCCAACCCCCTCTCCCCCTATTTCTTCTCCTTCTTTCTTTCTTTCTTTCTTTCTTTCTTTCTTTCTTTCTTTCTTCTTCTTCTTCTTCTTCTTCTTCTTCTTCTTCTTCTTCTTCTTCTTCTCTCTTTACTCTTCTTTATTTTGTTTATTTGCTTGTTTAATTTTCATTTTCTTTATTTAATTTTGGTACTTTAGCTTAAGTTTTGCTTAATTTTTTGTTTGTTGAATTGCAATTGTTCAATTTTTTATTTATGGGTTATTGATGCTTGAATTTTTGGCTTGAAATTGGTGAATTTGTGCACCGCATACCATGTGTTTGACATAATGCCTGGATGGACTTTGAGTTTAATGCATGTGTTGTAGCTACCATGTGTGTTAGACTATATCCTTTTTTGGCATTCTAATCAAGAATGGTACACTTTTGCATGATTATAATGTTGTTTTGGATTGGAATTTCAATCATGTACTTGATCATTGTCTTGAGTTGCTAGCACCAAATTGATATAGAAATTGACAATTGTCTCTTATTTGGTGAAATTTTCAACAAGCGCATATTGAATTTAGTAAAGTGAGTTGAATCGCTTGTTCATCATGGTTTTTAAATCAATATAATCACATCACAAGGTCTTGTTTCTTGTCAATGCTTTGCATTTATTTGAGTTGACTTGACTTGATTCTCATCAAGCTTGTCATTTTTTGTAACAAGCACATTCCCATGTGATTATTTCCTTATTTTTGAGGATGAATAAGTGGTTTTCTTTTCATCATTGAATTGGTTATTGTGTGTTGTGCTAACTTTCATATTAATCTTGCGCTTCCACTCGCACAATTTCAATATCCAATATTTCCTAAATTCAATTCACTATTGTTGTAATTGCCTAAGCTTGCTTGAATCTAATTGATGCTTATTCATTGCATGCAACTTAGGCCATTTAATTGAGGAACTCATGCTTACTTTTTGATTGTGTGGTTGCCGTTTTAACCGGCTGTTGTGTGTGTTCTATCCGCGCACATAATTGGAATACACACACGACTTATTTCATTTTCATCATACCACACCACTATATAAACTTCTTCAATTAAATATTTTTTTGTTTTCTGTTGGCTCCAAGTATACTATATATTTGCTCCCTCCTTTACCTTTTTGTGCTACTTGCCCTATGGTTCTTAATTATACTTTATTCACTCTTTTCGAGGATGACTATGATGGCATGGAGCCAGTAGAGGAGGAGGACACCGAGGATGGAGATGCCAAGCCCGCATTGAACTTGGCAACTTTTCCATGCAACCCGAGACCCTGCATCCACCTGGTGAAGGTGGAGGAACTTAGAGTCATTCTCCTCGGATTGTGTTCATGCACGGAGGACCGTGCAACGCTTAAGTGTGGGGGAGGATTCACCACTTTTGGGGCGTAAATTTTCTTTTTCGAACACTTTGCACTTTATTTTTTGTTTTCCTTTATTATGTTTCTTGTAGCTATTTTCTAGTATCTTTTACTATTGCATCTTTACTTTAGTTAATATATATTGCATTTGCATCTTTTGCATGGTATATAGTTGATAGATAGAAGTTGTGATTGGATGTTGTGAATAGTATAGCACCTAGTTCAATTTTTGTCCTAATTATTCATAATGGTTTTTGCATATTGAAAATTAGGGAAAGAACTAGAAATTTTTTTAAAGTGCATCTATCACATCAAACATACATATAGAAAATAATTTTGGTAAACAACAACAAAGATTTCCAAGAATTTTTTTAGGGTGTTCTATTGAATTGATTTGGAAAATTGTTTTTTTTTTAACCTTGCTTGAATGATTTTTGCGGAACATAGAAGAGAGATAGAACAAACAACCTTGTGAGTTATTGAGCAATATTGTGTGGTTGCATATTTTAACCACTATTTTATTCTTGTGTGCTATGCTCCTTCTATGATTGTGATCTTAGATTTGCTTGATTCTTTATTTCCGATGTTTGATGTTTTGAATGCATTTAGCATGATTGAGGCCATTTTTGAGTTAAACTCACTCACCCACATAGCCGCACACATTATATCTACCAATATTAATCATCTTTGAGCTTTTTAATTCCCTTTTGTTCTAATTGTTACCACATCACCAACCTTAAGTGAAAACCCATGAATTACCTTGAATTGCATCTTTGATTAGCTTAGGTTGAGGAGTGTGTTTCATTTAAGTGTGGGAGAATTTTTGGAAGCATTGGTAGAAGAAATGAACAAAAATTGTTATTTTGGGTATTCATTGAAAAATTTGGAAAATGGGTGCACATTCATGTATCAATTTCCTGTAACCATATGCATTTGTCATAGAAAAAGAAAGAGAGATAAAAAAAATAAAATGAAAAAAAATAATAAGATGGGACAAAAGTTATCCCAAAAAAAGAGAAAAAAAATGAAATGAATGAATAAGAAATGCATATGAGAATTGAATGAAAATCAAAGCATGGATGTGTGGGAAAGAAAATGATGGGAGGTTAGGTTGCATTTTTGTGATTTGGTTGATTTAGGTTGAGTGAGATACTTGAGCTAATCAAAGATTCAATTCCTTAGTCCACTTAGCCATATTTACCCCACCTTGACCCTAACCCCATTACAACCCTCTAAAGACCTCATGATATTTTTATTCATTCATCATATGTTTGTTGATTGTTAGATGAAAAGCAAATCGTTGAAAGCATGACCAGAGGAGACTTGAGTGATTAAACCCTAAACACTGAGCGTTGAGAGTGTATACACACCTAGTGAGGGTTCGATCACTCAATTCTATGTCTCCACTTCTCTTATCATGTATTCTTGTAAGTTGCTTCATTTTGATGAGTTAAATCAATTCCTTAGATTTTGATTGCATTGAACTACTTCTTTGCTTAGCCCTATATGTTCATATACTTGCTTGGAATTTGATTGTTTGTTTCCACCAATTCAATAGTAAACTATAGTATAGATAGATATAGATAGTATATAGTATACTTGCATGCATATAGATAGTTGCATCCAATAAGTTGTCACCCTTTGATCATTTTCCTTGTTTGTGTTTAGCATGAGGACATGCTATTGTTTAAGTGTGAGAGAATTGATAAGTCCATATTTGATGATAATTTTTTCCTTGAATTGGACGGATTTCATCATATAAACTCACACTTATTCATCAAAATAGCATACTTTTCTGTTTGATCCCTAAATTGAACCAAAATTTGAAAACATGTATTTTTGTGCTTAAATTGAGGATTTTAATTCCACTTTTATTTCATTTGATGCCGTGATATGTTTGTTGAGTGATTTCAGGTGTAATAGGTAGGAATGGCTTGATAAAGGTGGAAGAGAAGCATGCAATTGGGAGAAAACATGAAGAAAACAAAGGAGAAAAGCATTTCAGAGTGTGCCCACGCACACTTTCTGTGCCAACTGATAAACCACTATTTTATGGTTTATCTTGTGCTCAATTGAGTGGTTTTTATCAAGTCTTTGCACACTTATTCATACTAATTGCATGGTTTTACACTTTCCTTCCTGATTTTGTGTTATGATTGAAAACATGCTTCTTTGGCCTTATATTTGCTAATATTAATCCTCTCTTATTAACATTCGATGCCTTGATATGTGTGTTAAGTGATTTCAGGGTTTATAGGGTAGGGATGGCTTAGAGGATGGAAAGGAAGCATGCAAAAGTGGAAGGAATACAAGAAACTGAAGGAACTGCTAAAGCTGTCCAGCCTGACCTCTTGGTACTAAATCGACCATAACTTGAGCTACAGAAATCCAAATGAGGCGGTTCTAGTTGCGTTAGAAAGCTAACATCCGGGGCTTCACAAGGATATATAATTTGCCATAGCTTCCCTGAAGATAGGCGATGCGCATGCGTGGATCACGCGCACGCATGACCTGGCAAAAATCCAATCCACGCGACGCTCACGCATGACTTTGCCGCGTGCTGGACGTATCAGAAATTGCTGGGGGGCGATTTTTGGCTATTTTTGACCCAGTTTTCGGCCCAGAAAACACATATTAGAGGCTATAAAGTGGGAGAATCAATCTATTCATTCAACAACATTCATAATTCACAATTTTAGGTTTTAGATGTAGTTTTCTAGAGAGAGAAGCTCTCTCCTCTCTCTTATGTTTTAGGGTTTAGGATTTCTCTTAGTTTTAGGATTGCTTATTCTCAATTCCAGGTTCAATGTTATTTTAATTTAGTTTCTCTTATCTACTTTTATTTATTCTAGTACTTTGGTTTATCTATTTCTCTTGGTAATTACTTATTTAGCCAAATTGGCTTATGAACTCTTCATGTTAGATTTTAATTTCTATTTAATGCAATTTGAGGTATTTCAGATTTATGATTTTAATTTAGCTTTTTATATTTTTAGCTTTAATTAATGAAAAGGCATTTTTATTCGAGTAGATTTTCTTCCCTTTTGGCTTTGGTTGAGTAATTGATGACACTTGAGTTGTCAAACTCAGCGGTTGATTGAAAATTGGAAATTGCTGATTGATTTGGATCCCTCTAAAGCTAGTCTTTCCATAGGAGTTGACTAGGACTTGAGGAATCAAGTTGATTAGTCCACTTGACTTTCCTTTATTTAGTAAGGGTTAACTAAGTGGGAGCACTAAACAATTCTCATCACACCTGATAAGGATAACTAGGATAGGATTTTCAGTTCTCATACCTTGCCAAGAGTTTTTCTAATTATTAATTTATTTTTCTTGCCATTTAAATTACTTGTTCCTTATTTCAAAAACCCAAACGATACCTTTCTATAACCAATAATGAATCATACTTCCCTGCAATTCCTTGAGAGACGACCCGAGGTTTAAATACTTCGGTTATAAATTTTTTTGGGTTTTGTTACTTGTGACAACCAAAACTTTTGTACGAAAAGATTCTCTGTTGGTTTAGAAACTATACTTACAACGTGATTATTCTTATAAACTTCTTTACTAGCAGAAACCCATTCGTCAAAATGGCGTCGTTGCCGGGGAATTGCAAACGTATGCCTTATTATTGGTTATTGTAAATATTTTCTTTTTCGTTTCTTTGTTAGTGTTTCTAGTTTTAGGAGTTTATTTTCATTAATTTTTATTAGTTTTTATTTTCTTTAGCTACTATGAATTCTCACCCCTCTGGTTTCAAGTTTGGTTCCAATGTTGTTGTAAAGAATGGAAGCTATAATGAGAACAGGCATCAAGGTTGGAAGAATCAAAGATGGGAGGAGCCACAAGGATTTGATCAACCCTCTTGGCAACAACCCCCTCCAATGCACTATAACCAACAACCATTCTATGATGCATACCAAGACAATAGTTATGGTGGACCTTTTCGTGACAACCAACCTCCACCAAATTACTATGGTCAAGAGCCATTCCGAGGTGCATACTAAGATGATAGATATGGTGGACCACCTTCTAGTTACCAACAAGCCCCATCATATGCCTATGAACCACCTCCTCAACATAGCTTTGAACCACCATACTCACAAGCCACCCACCACTATTCACTTCCATATGACCTTAAACCTTATCCACCCCAATTCCAATCCAATTACCCCCAAGAACCCCCACTTCCATATGCACCATGTCCATATCCATCGACCCAAGAATCACAGGCTCGCCTCAAGGAAACAGTGGATCAATTTCATGTAACCCTTCATCAACTGGAACAAGCGATAAATCAATTAGCTTCCTGACGTTTGGACACTCAAGGAACCCCCATGGCATCATGTGGAGAATCTAATGAAGAACGTAGCATGAAGGAGACACTAGAAACTCCGGTGGACAGTGAGCAGCATAACTTTGTATTGGAACAATTGGAGGAAGCCGTAATCGTTAAAGAGGAAGAAGTGGTCGAAGACTTAGGAGATGCGGAACGTCCATGGGAAAGCCCAGTCATAAAACCCCCTTCTAAGGAGTTTGAATTTGTTGTTGAGGAGGGTGTACAACCTCCAAGGCATATCATGGTTGAAGACTTTGAAAGGGATGATCAAGAGATGGATTCAATCATTGATGAATTCTTATCTACATTTGAATCCTTTCCCATTGGACTTGACATAGAGATTAAAGAAGAAGAAGCACAACCTCCCATGCCCTTGGTGAACAATGAAGAAGAGATCGAATTGGAAGAAAGCTACCAAGAGGAAGAGGTTGAAATTGAAGAAACTTGCAAGGAGGTGAAAGTTGTCAAGGGAATGGAGTTGGAAATCACCTTGCCAAAGTTGTTGGAGACCTTTCCCCCAAAGCCATCACCATCCATTCCTTCATTCAAGTGGGTAAATCTTTCATCTCTAAGCTTAATTAGCCCATTTGAATATGCTTTGCTTGAGACGGATGGGTAACTTAGAGCTCTTTGTGGCTATAAGAGTAAGAAGGAGATGGTTAGTGGTAAGAGTTGTCATGCAAGGTTCAATATGATGGCATGCTCCAAATTGAAGTATAAGGGGTTGGTATAATTCTCAATTGAATAGGTCTAGGAAATTGTTTGGATGTCTTCGTGAGAATTCCGACTGTTCACCACCCAAGTGGAAAAATGATGATTAACAAGAAGACGGGTGCAAAAGCAAGGTTTGGGACCCTGGAATTTATTCTGGCAATCAACACTCTTGGGGCCTTGTCACTTGCTTTAACTTGCTTGAAGGATTTATGCAACTAGTGTGGGATCCCGGAGGCTATTGGAATTACAAACACTGGTGGGGATTCCTGGATGAGTTCAAGCATAAGCCACCATGACAGGGAGCTCACGAAATGTCCAACTTAAGGACTTTAACTAAAAGTGCTAGGTGGGAGACAACCCACCATGGTATAATCGTTCCTTTTTATCCTTAATCTTATTTTATTTTATTTTTACTAGTGTTCATTCATAATTTCTGCATATAGTCTGCATTTGCATTTGCATTCTGCATATAAAAAAAAGTGGCAGGGAGTTGCGTGGGAGCAATGCAAAAAGCGTGCCAATCGCACAAGCATCACGCGTGCGTGTCATTTTGAACATTTGGCACTTCACGCGTACGCGTCAATGATGTGCACGCGTGACCTAGGAAAATCGGCATAAAGAGGTGTCAGGCCAAAAGTTGTGCTGGCCTGGTGCGGGCACTGTGCCCAAAGCACAAACCCAACCACGCGTACGCGTCGATAACGCGTGCGCGTCGATAACGCGTGTGCGTCATTTTCCACTTTTGCACTTCCACGCGTGCGCGTGCCTGACGTGCGTCATATGACATGTTGGCACATATCCCAAAACGAACAGGCGAGCGCCACGATACCCTCGCACGAGTAGCACAAGCTCGGTCACGCATACGCGTGACCGACGCCGACGCGTCGTCTCCCCATGTGCGCGACCCACACGAACGCGTGGAGTACGCGTGCGCGTCATTCACGCAACACCACCAGATCCCTGCGCCGCCGCTTATCTTATCTTTTCTTTTCTAATCCTAATTTCTTCTATCTTTTCTTCTTTCTTCTTTCTTTCTTACTTACTTCTTCTTCATCTCTTTAACTTATCATCCTTCTTCACTTTCATTCTATTTTACTTAATTTATTTGCATACTTTCATTCATTACATTTTAATTTTGTGTAGATTTTTATTTTCTTTTCTAAATTTATTATTTTTTCATTGGTGTTAAATTTTCTTATTTAACTGTTGCATCTTCTCTTGAATTATCCTAGTGCTTCATGACTTATTTTATTCTGATTGGGCACTATTATTTAAATCAATGCTAATCTTTTATGATACTTGTACTCCTCTTGCGTTGATATGAACTTATACTGTCTTTCATTACCCACACTCCTCCCCTTTGTTGCAAATTTTCCACCACTGGTATGCCATGTGCTTCTACTGTTTTCTCACTTGCATGTTGTAGCTACTATGTAATTGAGACCCGCATTATTTGGCATTAACCCACCCATACTTTATTTATTTTCTTCTCTTTATTCCTGGGTTACTTTTCTTATTTTTCCTCTTCTTTCAGGTTTGCCACCTGATGAGCGGATAATTTATACACTTTTTGGCATTGTTTTTACATAGTTTTTAGTATGATTTAATTAGTTTTTAGTATATTTTTATTAGTTTTTAAATAAAAATCATATTTCTGGAATTTACTATGAGTTTGTGTATTTTTCTGTGATTTCAGGTAATTTCTGGCTGAAATTTAGGGACCTGAGCAAAAATCTGATTCAGAGGCTGAAAAAGGACTGCAGATGCTGTTGGATTCTGACCTTCCTTCACTCGAAATGGATTTTCTGGAGCTACAGAAGTCCAAATAGCGCGCTCTCAATTGCGTTGGAAAGAAGACATCCAGGGCTTTCCATCAATATATAATAGTTCATACTTTTCTCAAAGATAAATGACGTAAACTGGCGTTCAACATCAGTTCCATGTTGTATTCTGGCGTTAAACGCCAGAAATAGGTTACAAGTTGGAGTTAAATGCCCAAAACAGGCTACAACCTGGCGTTTAACTCCAGAAACAGCCTAGGTACATGTAAAGCTCAAATCTTAGCCCCAGCACACACCAAGTGGGCCCCGGAAGTGGATTTCTGCACTATCTATCGTAGTTTACTCATTTTCTGTAAACCTAGGTTACTAGTTTAGTATTTAAACAACTTTTAGAGATTTATTATGGACCTCATGACATTTCCATGTTTTATATTGTATCTCTATGGCATGAGTCTCTAAACTCCATGATTGGGGGTGAGGAGCTCTGCTGTGTCTCGATGAATTAATGCAATTACTTCTGCTTTCTATTCAATCACGGTTGTTTCTGTTCTAAGATACCCGCTCATACTTAACCATGATGAATGTGATGATCTATGACACTCATCACCATTCTCAACCTATGAACGTGTGCCTGACAACCACTTTCGTTCTACCTTAGATTGAGAGTGTATCTCTTAGCCTCCTGGTTCATGATCAGAGTCTTCGTGATATAGGCTAGAATTATTGGCGGCCATTCCTGAGATTCGAAAAGTCTAAACCTTGTCTGTGGTATTCCAAGTAGGATCTAGGAAGGGATGATTGTAACGAGCTTCAAACTCACGAGTGCTGGGCGTAGTGACAGACGCAAAAGGATCAATGGATCCTATTCCAACATGAGTGAGAACCGACAGATTATTAGCCGTGCGGTGACAGCGCATTGCATTTGGACCATTTTCACTGAGAGGACGGATGGTAGCCATTGACAACGGTGATCCACCAACATACAGCTTGCCATGGAAGGAAACCTGCGTGCGTGAAGAAGAAGACAGTAGGAAAGCAGAGATTCAGAAGACAGAGCATCTCCAAAACCTTAATCTGTTCTCCGTTACTGCATAACAAGTACTATTTAATTTATGCATTTTACTATTCATAAATATAATCACTCTTATCATTGATTTCCTAACTAAGAATTACAAAATACCCATAGCTTGCTTCAAGTCGACAATCTCCGTGGGATCGACCCTTACTCACGTAAGGTATTACTTGGACGACCCAGTGCACTTGCTGGTTAGTGGTACGAGTTGTGAAAAGTGTGATTTACAATTCGTGCACCAAGTTTTTGGTGCCGTTGCCGGGGATTGTTCGAGTTTGGACAACTGACAGTTTATTTTGTTGCTTAGATTAGGAAAAATTTATCTTTTTAGTTTAGAGTCACTAAAATTGCGTCTTCTATTATTGTTTTTGGTTGAAATTTTTTTTAAATCCTTATTTTCTCTTTTTAAATTTTTCAAAAATTTTTATAAACTAATAATTGAGTTTTTTTGTTTGAGTTTAGTTTCATATTTTAAGTTTGGTGTCAATTGCATATTTTTACTTTCTTTTAAATTTTCAAATTTGTGTTCATTGTTCTTTCTTGATCTTCAAGTTGTTCTTGTTATTTTTCTTATTTGATCTTTAGTTTTTCCTATTCTGTGTGTTTTCTTGTGCGTTTTCAATTTATCAGTATACAAAAATTTTTTTTTACATTAAATACTTTTTTTTAAAACACTTGAAATTTATAGCTCAATTGGCTAGAGCGTTGTGCTTATGTTCTTGGTAATTGGGAATCCTCCTTTTAAAACTTTTTCAAAAATAATTTTTCTTTGCTTAAATCTCATGTCAAACTTTTAAGTTTGGTGTTCTCTTGTTATTTTTCTTATTTATTTTCGAAAACTTATTTTTAGTTTTCTAAAAGTTTTAAGTTTGGTGTTCTTTTTATGTTCTTGTGAGTCTTCAAGGTGTTCTTGAGGCTTCTTTGTGGTTTGATCTTAAAATCTTTAAGCTGGTATTCTTTGGTGTTTTCCCTCCAAAACTTTCGAAAAACAAGGAGCATTAGATCTAAAAATTTTAAGTCTTGTGTCATTTTATTGTTTTTCTCTTTCCCCCATTAAATTCAAAAATATCTTTGCTCTTTATTTTAAATTGAATTTTTGAAAATTACTTTTAAAAATTCAGATTTTTATTTTAAAAATCAAATCTTTTCAAAATTCAAAATATTTTTCAAAAATAATATCCAAAGTTTTTCAAATCTTCTTAATTAAGCAATTATTTTCATTTTCAAATTTATTTTTTTTCTCTTTCTTTGTTTTCAAAATTTACATTTTAATTTCTAATTATTTTATTTTATTTTATCTTATTTTTTTATTTATCTTAATAATTTGGTTTGTTCTACTTAAACAAAATAAAAACAAAAATATATTTTCTTTGCAATTCATATCAATTCCATTTTATCCATCATGGACCTAAGTGAAAATGAATAGTCCAAAAAGACTCTGGGGTCATATGCTAATTCCACTACTGCTACATATGGGAGTAGTATCTGTATACCTCCTATCAAAGAAGACAGTTTTGAGCTAAATTCTCAGCTCATTATCATGGTGCAGCAAAACTGCCAGTATTCGGTCTTCTACAGGAAGAACCTACTGAGTTTCTGGCATAATTCTTGCAAATTGCTGACACAGTACGTGACAAGGAGGTAGATCAGGATGTATACAGGCTGTTACTGTTTCCGTTTGCTGTAAAAGATCAAGCTAAAAGGTGGTTAAACAACCACCCCACAGCAAGCATAAGAACATGGAAACAGTTATCAGACAAATTCCTGAATCAATATTTCCCTCCAAAAAGGATGACACAGCTAAGGCTGGACATCCAAGGCTTTAAACAAGAGGATGATGAATCCCTTTATAATGCCTGGGAGAGGTATAGAGGGATGCTAAGGAAATGCCCCTCTGAAATGTTTTCAGAGTGGGTGCAATTAGACATCTTCTGCTATGGGCTTACAGAAGGAGCTCAGATATCTCTAGACCACTCAGCTGGTGGATCCATACACATGAGAAAAACTATTAAAGAGGCTCAAGAGCTTATTCATATAGTAGCTAGAAATCAGCATCTGTACATAAGTAGTGGGTCCTCCGTAAAAGAAGAAGCCAAGGCAGTGTCCACTGAACTTGGTCCTCCAGAACAAGTTGCTGAACTCAATCAACAATTGTGTTTTCTAATAAAACAGCTGGCAAAATTTAAGGAGATGCTACAAGATACTAAAAATGCTAATAAAAATATGGAAGCACAATTGAATCAGACAAAACAGCAGTTATCAAAGCAGATAACAGAAGAGTGCCAGGCAGTTCAATTAAGAAGTGGAAAAACATTAAATACCTCACTTCAGAGCAGCAGAAAGTCAAGAAAAGAACAACAGACAGAAGATGAGCAAAATATTATCCAAAATCCCTCTGAGGACAGTAAGAGCCTAGAGAGGAATAACTCTGGCATTCAAATGCCAGAAAATGATGCAAAGTTGACGTTAAACGCCCAACCCACGTGCAGTTCTAGCGTTTAAACGCGAGAAACATGCAAGGAGCTGGCGTCAAACGCCCAATGAAAGCTCAGTTCTGGCGTTCAAATGCCAGTGAGGGATCAGACACACACAAGTGCTGATAGCAACCCCTCTAAAAAGGCTTTTCCAACCACCTCTGTAGGAAATAAACCTGCAGCAACTAAGGTTGAGGAATACAAAGCCAAGATGCCTTATCCTCAAAAACTCCGCCAAGAGGAGCAGGATAAGAAATTTGCCCACTTTGCAGACTATCTCAGGACTCTTGAAATAAAGATTCCGTTTGCAGAGGCACTTGAGCAAATACCCTCTTATGCCAAGTTCATGAAAGAGATCTTGAGTCATAAGAAGGATTGGAGAGAAACTGAAAGAGTTCTCCTCACTGAAGAATGCAGTGCAGTCATTCTGAAAAGCTTCCCAGAAAAGCTTAAAGATCCCGGGAGCTTTATGATACCATGCATATTAGAGGATAATTGCAAGACAGCTTTATGTGATCTTGGGGCAAGCATCAACCTAATACCTGCATCCACTATCAGAAAGCTTGGTTTAACTGAAGAAGTCAAACCAACCCGGATATGTCTCCAACTTGCTGATGGCTCCATTAAATACCCATCAGGCGTGATTGAAGACATGATTGTCAGGGTTGGGCCATTCGCCTTTCCCACTGACTTTGTAGTGCTGGAAATGGAGGAGCACAAGAGTGCTACTCTCATTCTAGGAAGACCTTTCCTAGCAAATGGACGAACTCTCATTGATGTCCAAAAGGGGGAAGTAACCCTGAGAGTCAATGAGAATGAGTTTAAGTTAAATGCTGTCAAAGCCATGCAGCATCCAGACACACCAAAAGACTGCATGAAAGTCGATCTTATTGACTCTTTGGTAGAAGAGATCAATATGGCTGAGAGTCTCGAATCAGAGCTGGAAGACATCTTTAAAGATGTTCAGCCTGATTTGGAGGATTCAGAGGAATTGAAAGAGCCTCTGAAACTTCCTCAGGAAGAGGAAAAACCTCATAAACCCGAGCTCAAACCGTTACCACCATCCCTGAAATATGCATTTCTGGGAGAAGGTGACACTTTTCTGGTGATCATAAGCTCTACTTTAAGTCCACTGGAACAGGAAGCACTACTTTAAGTGCTACGGACACACAAGACAGCTCTTGGGTGGTCCATAAGTGATCTTAAGGGCATCAGCCCAGCAAGATGCATGCACAAGATCCTATTGGAGGACAATGCTAAGCCAGTGGTTCAACCACAGAGGCGGCTAAATCCAGCCATGAAGGAAGTGGTGCAGAAAGAGGTCACCAAGTTATTGGAGGCTGGGATTATTTATCCTATTTCTGATAGCCCCTGGGTGAGCCCTGTCCAAGTTGTTCCCAAGAAGGGAGGCATGACAGTGGTTCATAATGAAAAAAATGAACAGGTTCCTACAAGAACAGTTACTGGGTGGCGTATGTGTATTGACTATAGAAGGCTCAATACAGCCACCAGGAAGGATCACTTTCCTTTACCATTCATAGGCCAGATGCTAGAGAGACTAGCAGGTCATGAATATTACTGCTTTTTGGATGGCTATCCAGGCTACAACCAAATTGCAGTAGATCCTCAGGACCAAGAGAAAACAGCATTCACATGTCCTTCTGGAGTGTTTGCCTACAGAAGGATGCCTTTTAGTCTGTGCAATGCACCTGCAACCTTTCAGAGATGCATGCTCTCTATCTTCTCTGATATGGTAGAGAAATTCTTGGAAGTCTTCATGGATGACTTTTCAGTATTTGGAGACTCATTCAGCTCCTGCCTTAACCATTTAGCACTTGTTCTGAAAAGATGCCAAGAGACTAACATAGTTTTAAACTGAGAAAAATGTCACTTTATGGTGACTGAAGGGATTGTCCTTGGGCATAAAATTTCAAACAAGGGAATAGAGGTGGATCAAGCTAAAGTTGAAGTAATTGAAAAATTACCACCACCCGCCAATGTTAAGGCAATCAGAAGCTTTCTGGGGCATGTAGGATTCTACAGGAGGTTTATAAAGGATTTTTCAAAAATTGCAAAACCTTTGAGCAACTTGCTAGCTGCTAACACGCCATTTGTGTTTGACACAGAGTGTCTGCAGGCATTTGAAACTCTGAAAGCTAAGCTGGCCACAGCACCAGTTATTTCTGCACCAGACTGGACATTACCATTCGAACTAATGTGTGATGCCAGTGACCATGCCATTGGTGCAGTATTGGGGCAGAGGCATGACAAGCTTCTGCATGTCATTTATTATGCTAGCCGTGTTTTAAATAATGCCCAGAAAAATTACACAACCACAGAAAAAGAATTGCTTGCAGTGGTTTATGCCATTGACAAGTTTAGATCATACTTAGTAGGATCAAAAGTGATTGTGTACACTGACCATGCTGCTCTTAAATATCTACTTACAAAGCAGGATTCAAAACCCAGGCTCATAAGATGGGTGTTGCTTCTGCAAGAGTTTGATATAGAAATAAGAGACAGAAAAGGAACAAAAAACCAAGTGGCTGATCATCTGTCCCGGATAGAACCAGTAGAAGGGGCGCCCTTTCCCTCTATTGAGATCTCTGAAACCTTTCCAGATGAGCAATTGTTTACCATTCAGGAAACACCATGGTTTGCAGACATTGCAAACTATAAAGCTGCAAGATTCATACCCAAGGAGTACAGCAGGCAACAAAAGAAAAAATTAATTACTGATGCAAAGTACTACTTGTGGGATGAGCCCTATCTCTTTAAGAGATGTGCAGACGGAATAATCCGTAGGTTTGTGCCTAGAGAAGAAGCACAGAAGATCTTATGGCATTGCCATGGGTCACAATATAGAGGCCATTTCGGAGGTGAGCAAACAGCCACCAAGGTCCTCCAATGTGGCTTCTACTGGCCTATCCTCTATAAAGATTCATGAGAATTTGTACGTAACTATGACAGTTTCCAGAGAGCTGGTAATTTGCCTCATGGTTATGCCATGCCTCAACAAGGAATCTTGGAGATTGAGTTGTTTGACGTATGGGGTATTGACTTCATGGGGCCTTTTCCACCATCATACTCAAACACTTATATTCTGGTGGCAGTCGACTATGTATCCAAATGGGTAGAGGCCGTTGCCACACCCACTAATGATACTAAGACAGTGCTGAAGTTCCTCCAGAAACATATCTTCAGTAGGTTTGGTGTCCTTAGAGTACTAATCAGTGATGGGGACACTCACTTCTGCAACAAACAGCTTTACTCAGCTATGGTCTGGTATGGCATTAGCCACAAGGTGGCAACTCCATATCATCCACAGATAAATGGGCAAGCTGAAGTCTCTAATAGAGAACTAAAAAGAATCCTGGAACGGACTGTAAGTACCCGTAGAAAAGATTGGGCGAGAAGCTTGGATGATGCTCTGTGGGCTTATAGAACAGCATTCAAGACTCTTATAGGGACCTCTCTATACCAGCTTGTGTATGGTAAGGCCTGTCATCTGCCCGTGGAACTAGAGCATAAGGCTTACTGGGCAAACAGTTTCCTAAACTTTAATGCCAAATTAGCTGGAGAAAAAAGATTGCTCCAGCTGAATGAGCTAGAGGAATTCAGACTCACTGCTTTCAAAAATGCCAAGCTTTACAAGGAGAAAGCAAAAAGGTGGCATGACAGAAAGCTGTCATCTAGAGTCTTTGAACCAGGACAGAAGGTTCTGTTGTTTAACTCTAGGCTCAGGCTATTCCCCAGAAAACTGAAATCCCGGTGGAGGGGACCATATGTGATTACAAGTGTGTCACCATATGGCTATGTGGAGCTTTAAGACATTGATTCTAACAAGAAGTTCATTGTTAATGGACAGAGAATCAAGCATTATCTTGAAGGCAATATTGAGCAAGAGTGCTCAAGGATGAGGCTAGATTAAAAGCTCATCAAGGTCCAGCTAAAGATAATAAAGAAGCACTTGCTGGGAGGCAACCCAGCCATTAGCAAAACTTATTTTATTTAAATAATAATTATACGAGTTTAATATAAATAATCTTCAAGGTAAAGCATCATTTGCATAAGTTCACAGGGTTATAGAAGGATTCAGAGTACAAAACAGGAAAAAGAGCTCACTAGCAAGAAAACGCCAGTAAGAAGTACAATTGGGTGTTAAACGCCCAAAAGAAGCATCTACTGGGCGTTTAACGCCAGTAATTATACCTTTCTGGGGGTTAAATGCCAGAATGGGTACCATTCTGGGCATTTAACGCCATACTTACAGCATCCTGGGCGTTCAGAAAAATGCCCAGTGATGAAAGATTTCTGGCGTTTAACGCCAGCCAGAGGCAACAGCTGGGCATTAAACGCCCAAAAGAGGCTACAGTTGGGCGTTTAACGCCAGGATTGTGGAGGGAAGGAAGTTTTTGTTCCCAACTTGATTTTTTCCAAATTTTCATATTTTCATCCATATTTTCTTACATAAACATGTTCCCATACTTTCATTCTTCAAACTCTTTTCCAAAAATATTATAAATATCTTAATCCTAAAATTAAATCTTTCTCAATTCTTTTTCAACCTCTTCTCAAATCTTTTTCAAAACAATTCTATCTTTTTCAAATTTTTTTTCAAACTCATCAATATCTTTTTCAAATCTTCACAATATTTTTAAAAAACAAATCTATCTTTTTCAAATATCTTTCATATCTTTTCAATTTTAAATTACATCTTTTCCTATCATACTTATCTTTTCCAAATCACATTTTTTATTATATATTTTTCAAAAATTTTCGAAAACCCACCCCCTTCCCTTTAAATCCTCGTTCGGCCTCCCTCCTCTCCTCCACAATTCGAACTTGGCTCTCCCTATCTCTCTCTCCTTTCCTTTCTTTTGCTTGAGGACAAGCACACCTCTAAGTTTGGTGTGTTTATCCGTGATCACTAAGCCAATACCCACCAAGATCATGGCTCCTAAGGGAAAATAAACCACCTCAAGAGGCAAGAAAGAGAATATTCCAAAACCACTTTGGAATCAAGGGAAGTTCTTAACCAAAGAACATTCAAACCATTACTACAAAATAATGGGTCTAAGGTCAGTGATCCCGGAAGTTAAATTCGATCTGAAAGAAGACGAATATCCGGAGATCCAAGAGCAAATTCAAAACAGGAGCTGGAAAATCCTAGCTAATCCTAAGACAAAGGTGGGAAGAAACATGGTTCAGGAATTCTACTCTAATCTGTGGCAGACAGACAGGCAGAGAATAGCTGGAACCGCATTCTATGACTATCGGACTCTGGTCAGAGGGAAGATTGTTCACACCCACCCTGTCAAAATAAGAGAGATCTTCAAGCTACCTCAACTGCAAGATGACACAGACTCCTTTAATAGGAGAATGATGAGACCAAATAAGGGCTTGGACAAAATTCTAGAGGACATATGCCTCCCTGGAGCCAAATGGACAACCAACACAAAGGGTGTCCCAAACCAACTCAAGAGAGGAGATCTCAAACCAGTCGCCAGAGGCTGGCTGGACTTCATTGGGCGTTCTATACTGCCCACTAGCAACTGTTCTGAAGTCACCATCAAAAGAGCAGTGATGATTCATTGCATTATGTTGGAAAAAGAAGTGGAAGTTCATCAGCTGATTTCTTGTGAGCTTTACACAATTACAAACAAGAACTCCAAAGATGCCAAATTGGCTTATCCAAGACTAATCTCTCTGCTATGTAAAGATGCTGGAGTAAAAATAGGAGTAGATGAGTATATTTCAGTTGAGCAACCGATCACCAAAAAGTCAATGGAAGGACAAGTGCAGGACGACCCCATCAAGAGGAGAGCACAGGAGTTCCTCCCAGAAATTCCTCAATTTGAATACTGGGGGCGCCTAGAAGCATCTATCACCAAGTTGCAAGAAGCTATGGATCAACTGAAGGAAGAACAGCAAAATCAAAACAGCATGCTCTGCAAACTGCTTAGGGAACAAGAAGAGCAAGGGCGTGAACTGAAGGAACTGAAGCGCCATAAGCTATCACTTGAAGGGCCAAGCACCCCACAGACTAAAGAGGCATCTACCTCCCAAAATAAAGGTTGTTGAGTCCTAACTTTGTGATAACCTTTTATCCATTTTAAGAGTACATGAGTATTAGAATTAGAGTCATTTATCTTTATGTCTTTAATTTCCTTTCTTTTATTACTAAGTGTCTGCTCTTATGCCTATTTTATATTATTTCTATTATATAATAAATAAAGATTAGAGTCTATGCCTTAAAGTTATGAATGTCCTATGAATCCATCACCTTTCTTAAATGAAAAATGTTTTAATTACAAAAGAACAAGAAGTACATGGTTTCGAATTCATCCTTGAAATTAGTTTAATTATTTTGATGTGGTGACAATACTTTTTGTTTTCTGAATGAATGCTTGAACAGTGCATATATCTTTTGAATTTGTTGTTTATGAATGTTAAATATGTTGGCTCTTGAAAGAATGATGAAAAAGAGAAATGTTATTGACAATCTGAAAAATCATAAAATTGATTCTTGAAGCAAAAAAAAGCAGTGAATACAAAAGCTTGCACAAAAGAAAAGAAAAGAAAAATGGCGAAAAAAAGAGAGAGAAAGAAAAAGAAAAAGCAAGCAGAAAAAGAAAGCAGAAAAAGCCAATAGCCCTTAAAACCAGAAGGCAAGGGTAAAAAGGATCCAAGGCTTTGAGCATCAGTGGATAGGAGGGTCTAAAGGAATAAAATCCTGGCCTAAGCAGCTAAACCAAGTTGTCCCTAACCATGTGCTTGTGGCGTGAAGGTGTCAAGTGAAAACTTGAGACTGAGCGGTTAAAGTCGAGGTCCAAAGCAAAAACAGAGTGTGCTTAAGAACCCTAGACACCTCTAATTGGGGACTCTAGCAAAGCTGAGTCACAATCTGAAAAGGTTCACCCAATTATGTGTCTGTGGCATTTATGTATCCGGTGGTAATACTGGGAAACAAAGTGCTTAGGGCCACGGCCAAGACTCATAAAGTAGCTGTGTTCAAGAATCAACATACTGAACTAGGAGAATCAATAACAGTATCTGAATTCTGAGTTCCTATAGATGCCAATCATTCTGAACTTCAAGGGATAAAGTGAGATGCCAAAACTGTTCAGAGGCAAAAAGCTACTAGTCCCGCTCATCTGATTGGAGCTAAGTTTCATTGATATTTTGGAATTTATAGTATATTTTCTTCTTTTTATCCTATTTAATTTTCAGTTGCTTGGGGACAAGCAACAATTTAAGTTTGGTGTTGTGATGAGCGGATAATTTATACGCTTTTTGGCATTGTTTTTACATAGTTTTTAGTATGATTTAATTAGTTTTTAGTATATTTTTATTAGTTTTTAAATAAAAATCACATTTCTGGACTTTACTATGAGTTTGTGTGTTTTTCTGTGATTTCAGGTAATTTCTGGCTGAAATTTAGGGACCTGAGCAAAAATCTGATTCAGAGGCTGAAAAGGGACTGTAGATGCTGTTGGATTCTGACCTCCCTTCACTCGAAATGGATTTTCTGGAGCTACAGAAGTCCAAATGGTGCGCTCTGAATTGCGTTGAAAAGTAGACATTCAGGGCTTTCCAGCAATATATAATAGTCCATACTTTTCTCAAAGATAAACGATGTAAACTGGCATTCAACGCCAGTTCAATGTTGCATTCTGGCGTTAAACGCCAGAAACAGGTTACAAGTTGGAGTTAAACGCCCAAAACAGGCTACAACCTGGCGTTTAACTCTAGAAACAGCCTAGGCACGTGTAAAGCTCAAGTCTTAGTCCCAGCACACACCAAGTGGGCTCCGAAAGTGGATTTCTGCACTATCTATCGTAGTTTACTCATTTTCTGTAAACCTAGGTTACTAGTTTAGTATTTAAACAACTTTTAGAGATTTATTATGGACCTCATGACATTTTCACGTTTTACATTGTATCTCTATGGCATGAGTCTCTAAACTCCATGATTGGGGGTGAGGAGCTCTGCTGTGTCTCGATGAATTAATGCAATTACTTCTGTTTTCTATTCAATCACGCTTGTTTCTGTTCTAAGATACCCGCTCGTACTTAACCGTGATGAATGTGATGATCCATGACACTCATCACTATTCTCAACCTATGAACGCATGCCTGACAACCACTTCCGTTCTACCTTAGATTGAGAGTGTATCTCTTAGCCTCCTGGTTCATGATCAGAGTCTTCGTGATATAGGCTAGAATTATTGGCGGCCATTCCTGAGATCCGGAAAGTCTAAACCTTGTCTGTGGTATTCTGAGTAGGATCTGGGAAGGGATGACTGTGATGAGCTTCAAACTTACGAGTGCTAGGCGTAGTGACAGACGCAAAAGGATCAATGGATCCTATTCCAACATGAGTGAGAACCGACAGATGATTAGCCGTGCGGTGACAGCGCATTTGAACCATTTTCACTGAGAGGATGGATGGTAGCCATTGACAACGGTGATTCACCAACATACAGCTTGCCATGGAAGGAAACCTGCGTGCGTGAAGAAGAAGACAGTAGGAAAGCAGAGATTCAGAAGACAGAGCATCTCCAAAACCTCAATCTGTTCTCTGTTACTGCATAACAAGTACTATTTAATTTATGCTTTTTACTCTTCATAAATATAATCACTCTTATCATTGATTTCTTGACTAAGAATTACAAAATACCCATAGCTTGCTTCAAGCCAACAATCTCCGTGGGATCGACCCTTACTCACGTAAGGTATTACTTGGACGACCCAGTACACTTGCTGGTTAGTGGTACGAGTTGTGAAAAGTGTGATTTACAATTCGTGCACCACCACCCAAGAAGGGAGAGAAAAAGCTTCTTAATGGGGAGACAGACAAGTCTGCCACACAATTTTTGGAGAAAGAGTATCAATTGGAGCCACCGGTCCACTTGTACATCTCTGCATGCACCGAGGACGGTGCAATCTTTAAGTGTGAGGAGGTCAATATCGATCTCCGTGGGTTAGTACCTTCCTGGCTCAACACCAATGTTTAAATTTTCTTTGTAGTTAGTTATTGCATTTGCATGTTTGATTGCATGTTTGTTACATTTTGTGCATATTTTACCAACTACTTGGTTGAAGTGATATTTACTTTTTCAAGAAACTTTTTAGAGTATTTCACTAATTTGAATAAAATTTGTTGTTAAACTTGTTTGAAGAAATTTTATTTTGGAACATGGTTTAGAGTTCGAACACGCAAAATCAGTGAGATTTTGAGCCTATTTGATTGGTTGCATCTTATCAACTAATATTTTATTTTTGGTGTGTGTTGTTTTCTCTAAAATTGTGATCTTTATCTTGCTTAATTCTATATTTCCACGGTTTGATGTGTGCATGCACTTATATGATTGAGGCCTTTGTTTCACTGAGCTTACATACCCATATGGCCTTACCTTTCATTATCCCTTGCAAACCAATTTTGAGCCTATTTTACCCATTTATTCTTTACTTTAGCTCATCACTAACTCTAAGAGAAAAACAATAATGTCCTTAATTTGAATCCTTGGTTAGCTTAGACTAGTGAGAGTGTTCATGATTTAAGTATGGGGAAAAGTGGGTTTGGAAACGTTTGGTTTAAGAATTGGGTGTTGTATATTTTTATGAAAATGTGAAAGAAATGTTTAGGACATATTCATGCATTCAATAATTTAATCATATGCATTGAGAAAAATAAAAGAAAAAAATAGGCATATATATATATAAACAAAAAAAAATTTAAAGAAGAAAAAAATAAAGGAGAAAAAGAAAAGAAAAAGAGCAAATAATAAAAGGGGACAAAATGCCCCAAAGTAAATGGTGAAAGCAATGCATATGTATTGTACTCGAAATTAGGATGCATGAATATGTGGAAAACAAAGTTAATGGACAGTTAGGTTTTGTATTTTGATTACATGGATTGTCTTAAGTTAGGTGAAAAGTTTAAGTTAATTAAGGATTCAGATTTTAGTCCACTTGACCAAATACAATCCTACCTTGACCCTAACCCCATTACAACCCTTAAAAGACCTCTTGATATGTGTATTTGTGCATCAAATTTGTGTTGATTGGTAGAAGAAGAGCAAGCCTTAGAAAGCAAGATTAGTAGAGAAATTGAGAGATCAAATCTTAAACACCTGAGCGATTAAAGTGCATACACTTCCAGTGAGGGTTCGATGCTCGATTCTTTGTTCCCGACTTTCACGAGCTATTTTCTTTTGCAAGTTTACTTGTACCTTATTTTATGATTTGAATTAGTGAGATCCAGTTCATATTTCTTCTTGAAGAGCTTATTTACTTTTAACCAAGTAGGTAGAAACATTTTGCACGTAGTTGCATTCATATAGATAGGTTGCATTTCATACTTTCTACCATTCCTCTTCACTCTTATAGTTTCTCTTGAGCTTAGCATGAGGACATGCTAATGTTTAAGTGTGGGGAGGTTGATAAACCACTATTTTGTAGTTTATCTTGTGCTCAATTGAGTGGTTTTTATCAAGTCTTTGCACACTTATTCATACTAATTGCATGGTTTTACATTTTCCTTCCTGATTTTGTGCTATGATTGAAAACATGCTTCTTTGGCCTTATATTTGCTAATATTAATCATCTCTTATTACCATTTGATGCCTTGATATGTGTGTTAAGTGATTTCAGGGTTTATAGGGTAGAGATGGCTTAGAGGATGGAAAGGAAGCATGCAAAAGTGGAAGGAATACAAGAAACTGAAGGAACTGCTAAAGCTGTCCAACCTGACCTCTTGGTACTAAATCGACCATAACTTGAGCTACAGAGGTCCAAATGAGGTGGTTCCAGTTGCGTTGGAAAGCTAAAATCTGAGGCTTCACAATGATATATAACTCTCCATAGCTTCCCCGAAGATAGGTGACTCACACGCGTGGATCACGCGCACGAGTGACCTGGCAAAAATCCAATCCACGCTCACGCGTGGACGACGCTCACGCGTGACTTTGCCACATGCTGGACGTATCAGAAATCGTTAGGGGCAATTTATGGGCTGTTTTTCACCCAGTTTTCGGCCCAGAAAACACATATTAGAGGCTATAATGTGGGAGAATCAATCCATTCATTCAACAACATTCATAATTCACAATTTTAGGTTTTAGATGTAGTTTTCTAGAGAGAAAGGCTCTCTCCTCTCTCTTAGGTTTTAGGATTTAGGATTTCTCTTAGTTTTAGGATTGCTTCTTCTCAATTCCAGGTTCAATGTTCTTTTAATTTAGTTTCTCTTGTCTACTTTTATTTATTCTAGTACTTTGGTTTATCTATTTCTCTTGGTAATTACTTATTTAGCCAAATTGGCTTATGAACTCTTCATGTTAGATTTTAATTTCTATTTAATAAAATTTAAGGTATTTCAGATTTATGATTTTAATTTAGCTTTTTATATTCTTAGCTTTAATTGATGAAAAGGCATTTTTATTCGAGTAGATTTTCTTCCCTTTTGGCTTTGGTTGAGTAATTGGTGACACTTGAGTTGTCAAACTCAGCGGTTGATTGAAAATTGGAAATTGCTGATTGATTTGGATCCTTCTAAAGCTAGTCTTTCCATAGGAGTTGACTAGGACTTGAGGAATCAAATTGATTAGTCCACTTGACTTTCCTTTATTTAGTAAGGGTTAACTAAGTAGGAGCACTAAACAATTCTCATCACACCTGATAAGGATAACTAGGATGGGATTTCCAGTTCTCATACCTTGCCAAGAGTTTTTCTAATTATTAATTTATTTTTCTTACCATTTAAATTACTTGTTACTTATTTCAAAAACCCAAACGATACTTTTCCATTACCAATAATAAATCATACTTCCCTGCAATTTTTTGAGAGACGACCCGAGGTTTAAATACTTCGGTTAAAAATTTTATTGGGTTTTGTTACTTGTGACAACCAAAACTTTTGTACGAAAGGATTCTCTGTTAGTTTAGAAACTATACTTACAATGTGATTATTCTTATAAACTTCTTTACTAGCAGAAACCCGTTCGTCACCTACGCACAAGGGTCAAAATCAGCACCTGTGCCCACGCACAACGCTGTGCGTACGCACAGGTGAAAAATCAACAAGTCCCTGCGTGTGACTTCATTAAAAAGTCACGTGGTTCACGAATTTGGGGCTTTTTTGGCCTAATTTTTGGAGTTGCTGAAGCCAAATTGAGTGCTATATGAAGGAGTGAACATCACATATCAAGGGAGCTCACTTGTAGGGTAGAAAACACATTAGGAGTAGGAGTAGTATAGATTAGGAAATTCTCTCCTAGGGTTTTATTTAGGGTTTTACAAATTTTTATTATAGAATTTTATAGCAAGCTTTGATTTTGGATTTTGCTCATCTTTTGTAAGTACTCTTTAATTTCTCTTTAATTACAATACTCTTGCCTTATTTTCTTCTAGTTCAAGTTACTTGTTCATACATGCAATTTTGATTTCTCAAGCTTTTTGATTGATGCATTTAATGTTTTATGCTTTATATATGCTTGTTTGAGTTTCTATTGTTGGTTTTGTTCATAGTTTGGTTATAATTTTCCCTATCTTTTGCAATTTTACATGTTTTGTTATTATGCCCACAAGGTGTTTGTGAAAATGCCAATTATGGATCTTGAGTAGATTTTCACACCTTGGCTAGGGAAATGAGTTCCTAGGATACTAGAGTCATGATGTCCAACATTTAGTAGTGATTCGTGGGTAGTTAGTTGACTCTTGTTTCCATTGACGCTAGCTTTTTACCAATTAATTTGGTAAGAGCTAGGACTTATGGATTAAGGTCAATTATGCTTTCTTGACTTACTCCTCGATGTTAGGAGATGACGAAGCGAGATTGACTCATCATAATTATCATAGTTGTGGTTATGATGATGATAGGATTCCTTAATTCTCATTCCCAAGTCAAGGCTCTTTTATGCATTTATAGCATTTTCACTAGTTTTGACCTTACTCCCTTTTTTATTGCATTGATTTCAATTTTGATCATTTCTTAGTTTCTTTATTTTTTAGTTCTTTTAATCTTTCATTCTTTGATTTCAAAACCCCTTTTTCCCACAACCGAAAGTGTGACATTTCAATTGCATTCCGAGGGAGAATGACCCGAGGTTGAATTACTCTTGGTTATTATCATTTTGAAATTAAACTTTGATTGATGGTCAATTATCGGATTGGGACTATACTTGCAACGCCAATCTTATTTTGAGAAAATTCCTAGCCCACTTTAGGCCATCCATCGCTCATCAAATTTATTAAAGCAAGAAAGGTCTCTAGTGTTAGTTAGTTTTTGAATTACATTTACTTGTAATTTGAATTTCATTTAGCATTTAGAATAGGCTATAAATAGAGGATGAGAAAGCCTCATCAAGGGACTCCCATCTAGACTTCTCTTCTAAAACTCTACTTCCATTTCCATTTTCTAGTTTCTATTTATTTTTTACTTCTTCCACATTTTGTAAGCCATGAGTGGCTAATTCCCTTTTCATTAGGAAAAAAGCTCTATTGTAATTTGATGGATCAATTGTGACTTTATCTTCATCTTCTCTTCATCTTTCATTTGCTTCTTTAGAAAGAATCTTCGTTATTCACTTCAAGGATTTAAATGTCTTGGAAAAGAATTTGAATCTAACTTGAATTCTATGAAAACTTGGAAAATGGATCATAGGAATTGAGCTTGAAGATCTTTTTCTCAATTCTTGTGAATTTGGATTCGGGCTTGATAACGTGACATCTAATCAACCTACATCTAGATTCATGAAATTGTGTGTTTCTGAATCAGAGAACAAGTTTCATTTATTCTCATGAGTAATTGAATCAAGAAATTTGTAATTGATCAAGTCAAGAGAGATTGAATTATCAAGGAATTGAAATTCAATCACTTATGATTTACCAAGAGATCAATAATTACATGATTGAAGTTGAGATAAAAACCATTTGGTCTAGAAAAATTTAATATCTCTGAACCCCAATGATCCTTCCCTGTTACTCTCTTATTCCCTTGCTTTAATTGCTTTCAATTAATGTTCATTTACGTTGCTTCCTTTATATTCTTGCAATTTACAATTCTTGCAATTTATATTCCAATTATTTACATTATAGTAATTTAAATTTCCAGCAATTTACATTTATATTCTTTACCTTCAAGTCATTTATTGCTTCCATTTACTTATTGTTCAAGTCATTTACATATCATGTTTCTATTATCAATTGCTCATCATCAAATTGTGAATTGTCTAACTAGAATACTCAATTAACCATTGCTTGCTTAATTCCTCAATCCTCGTGGGAACGATAACCCACTCACTGTTGTATAACTTGATGTGATCCGGTGCACTTGCTGATAGTTATGTAGAGATTGTAAAATCCCGTATCAAGTTTTTGGTGACGTTGCGGGGGATTAACGGTAATTAACAAACTACCAGTTGATTGATTATCTAGATTAGACACTTTTCTTTTTTGTTATAGTAATTTACTTGCTTTAATTATTTCTTTTCTTTTTGCCACTTAACTGTTTGTGTTGTTGCCTCATTAAGAATTCCTTACTTGTGACATGACGAATTCCAGCTTCTTTGTATCCTGGATTGTGTTTGTTATAGAGTAATCAAGGAAAAATGGAGTTTCCATCACCCTTTGGGCAAGCAAATTACATGGGATACTTTTCACCACTACAAAATGATTCATGCTACTACTATGATTGTGGTTGGAAATGTCAAGAACAAGGAATGATGGTGTATGAGCAAGTAAACAATATGGGATACTTCCCAAGGTCACAACATGATTCACATTTTCATGAATGGAGCAATTATTCAAATTGTGGCTAGAAAAACAAGATCAAAGAGATTTTAATGTTCTATATTCTATCCATCAAGAGCCATTATCACTTGATCGTGCAATAGACAAACTACAACAAACACTGAATACATTCATACAAAATTGTCCAACCTCACCTCCTGATTATTCATATCAGAATCCTTCACCATTTAAGCTTGCCATACCACAAAACTCCTTTCAAAACCCACAAAATTTATTTCACTACCCACAAAACTCCTTCCATACCCCTCAAAACAACTTCACCACAACACATTCATATTCAGAAAATCATTCCAACCATTCATCTTTTGAGCTAACCTTAGAACAAATTTGTCAAGCTATCATTTCATTTACTCAAGAAGTCAAGAGTTTCATTCAAAAGTCCAGAGCAAATAGAAAAGAACAAGAAGCCTCAATAAGGAACTTAGAAGTGCAAGAGCACGACAAAGAGGTCCCTGTACCAAGCAAAATTCTAATGAAAAAGGAGTTTGTGGAGGCATACAAGCCTAAGATTTCATATCCTCAGAGGCTACAAGAGGTGGTAGAGGAATATGCAAAGTCCTTTCCAAGAGAAGCCATGCAAAATCCTATAAAATAAAGGAAGGAAATCAACCAAGGGAGTCCACAGTCCAATGAATCAGAGAATTGCATGGTGGTTGATTTAATTGAACCATCAATCTAAAAAATTCTTGATGAAGGAGACACTCCAACCATTACATAATACCAAAATCCTGAAACAGAGGAGGTGAAGGCAATCAAAGAAAGTACTCAAAGAAGGATTGTGACCAATAAACAAAAGACAATATCCATGAAAAAGAGAAAGTCAACAAAAAGCAATCCAACCCCTACCCCAACAAGTAAGTTGAATCAATCTAATAACAATAAAAGAAAGCTTGTTAGGAGAAAATCAAATCTAGAGGCATCGATTTTCTCCTCTTCTCCCTTGAAGTCATTTCTCTTAACCAACTGGAAGAAGAGGAAGAAAATTTAAGAACCAACATGTCAAGCTAATGACATTTAAAGAGTGCTTATTGGGAGGCAACCTAATGTTGGGTAACAAATTTCTTACTTCACTTAGTTTTAACTTTCAAATAATTAGTATGTGATTGCATAGGAAAAGTTTGGTGTTGCCATGCAACAAATTGAGCTTGAACTTTTACTGGGGTACTAAGCATCATTCTAAGATGAAAGTGTCAAACCAAGTTTGAAGTTGGCACACAATTTCCATGCAATGTACCATGCATGACCACTTATTCATGCAATCACATTCTATGTTTGTTTTAGTTCCTTTATTTAGTCTTTAATTTATCTTGCTTTAGTTGAATAAAAACATGCATTATTCCCATTACTTTTTGAAGACATTCATAATTGATCACAAATTCCATCACCACTGTTTTAGTTGTTGTTTGGAGACAAATAAAAATTTCCAAGTTTGGTGTTAGAGAGGAAGATAATGACAAAATTGGTAACAACAATGATGATAGAGTGATCCTCAAGGTGGTTAAGTTCCTTTTTCTCTAATTTGCTTCATATACTTTCAATTGCATGCATGATTGTCTTTCATTTCTATTGTATACATGTGTGATCTTCTTTCTTAGATAAGCATAGTAGGAGTCTAGTTGTGAATTACAACATGTTACTTTTACATCATAATTACCATATTAAAATTTGTTAGTCAAAGCAAGTAAGTATAATGATCATAAACAAACAAGGTTAATTAAAGAAGAAGCTAGTATGAGCATATGAGTATTGGAAGGCTAGCATAACTATCTAGCTCAACACAATTGAATTTAATTGTTTGAGGTTTTCATCTAGAACACTTTATGAAATCTTTGAAATTTTGAGAACCTTGAAGAAGTAAAAGTAATCAATTAATGATAAAGTAAGAAAAAGGGAAAGAATGAGAAAGCTGAAGGCTCTGAGTACCAATGTCAAGTACTTGTGGTGTTTATCTATCAAGTAAAAATCTTGAAAATAAAACACTTAGAGTCAAGGCTAGGATTAAGTGCAAAGCATTTCTTCAAATCTCAAGGCTCTGACCATCAATGATTAGAGAAAAAGGAAAGAAAAGAAACAAGAACAAAACACAAAGAATCCTCTAGTCATATGCTTGTGGTGCTTATATATCAAGTGGTAATACTTGAAATTAAAACACTTAGAGTCAAAGCTAAATTCATGGTGGGAAGCATCTAATAAGAGAAGCTAAGAAAGGAAGAGATAATGATGAGCGGATAATTTATACGCTTTTTGGCATTATTTTTAGTATGTTTTTAGTATATTTTAGTTAGTTTTTATTATGTTTTTATTAGTTTTTAAATAAAAATTACTTTTCTGGACTTTACTATGAGTTTGTGTACTTTTCTGTGATTCCAGATATTTTCTGGCTGAAATTGAGGGACCTGAGCAAAAATTTGATTCAGAGGCTGAAAAAGGACTGCAGATGCTGTTGGATTCTGACCTCCCTGCACTCGAAGTAGATTTTTTGGAGCTATAGAAGCCCAATTGGCACGCTCTCAATTGAGTTGGAAAGTAGACATCCTGGGCTTTCCAGAAATATATAATAGTCCATACTTTGCCCGAGATTTGATGGCCCAAACAGGCGTTCCAAGTCAGCTCAAGAATTCTGGCGTTTAACTCCAGAACTGGCACAAAAGCTGGAGTTAAACGCCCAAACTGGCACAAAAGCTGGCGTTTAACTCCAAGAAAAGTCTCTACATATGAAAGCTTCAAAGCTCAGCCTAAGCACACACCAAGTGGGCCCCGAAAGTGGATTTTTACACTAAACACCCTAGCTTACTCATTTTGTGTAACCCTAGGTCACCAATTTACTATAAAAACTATTTTTAGCAATTCATCTTGTACCTCATGACACTTTACACATTTCATATTGTATTCTCTACCGCATGAGTCTCTAAACCCCATTGTTGGGGGTGAGGAGCTCTGCTGTTCTTCATGAATTAATGCAATTACTACTGTTTTCCATTCTATCATGCTTGCTTCTATTCTAAGATATTCATTTGCACTTCAACCTGATAAATGTGATGATCCGTGACACTCATCATCATTCTCACCTATGAACGCGTGCCTGACAACCACCTCTATTCTACCTTAGATTGAATGCATATCTCTTAGCCTCATGATTCAGATCAGAGTCTGCGTGGTATAAGCTAGAATTATTGGCGGCCATTCCTGAGATCCGGAATGTCTAAACCTTGTCTGTGGTATTCTGAGTAGGATCTGGGAAGGGATGACTGTGACGAGCTTCAAACTCGCGAGTGTTGGACATAATGAGAGACGCAAAAGGATCAATGGATCCTATTCCGACATGATTGAGAACCGACAGATGATTAGCCGTGCGGTGACAGCGCATTTGGAACGTTTTCACTGAGAGGACGGGAGGTAGCCTTTGACAACGGTGATGCTCAACATAACGCTTTCCATGGAAGGAGCCTTACGTGCATGAAGAAGAAGATAGTAGGAAAGCAGAGATTCAGAAGACAAAGCATCTCCAAAGCCTCAACCTGTTCTTCATTACTGCATAACAAGTATTTATTTCATGTTCTTTTACTTTTTACAATTAAATATGAGAATTATTGATATCCTGACTAAGAGTTACAAGATAAACGTAGCTTGCTTCAAGCCGACAATCTCCGTGGGATCGACCCTTACTCACGTAAGGTATTACTTGGACGACCCAGTGCACTTGCTGGTTAGTTGTGCGGAGTTGTGTGATTGTAATTTCGTGTATCAAGTTTTTGGCGCCGTTACCGGGGATTGTTCGAGTTTGGACAACTGACGATTTATCTTGTTGCTTAGATTAGGAATAATTTATTTTTGTTAGTTTAGAGTCTTTTATTTGAGTTTAGTTTCATATTTTAAGTTTGGTGTCAATTGCATGCTTTTATTTCCTTTTAATTTTTCGAATTTGCTTGTTCCTAGTCCTTTCTTGATCTTTAAAAATTCTAAGTTTGGTATCTTCTTTGTGTTTTCCTTTAAATTCTCGAAAATTTGTGTTTTATTTTCTAAAAATTTTAAGTTTGGTGTCCCTTGTGCTTTTATTTATTTAAAAATTTTTCAAAAATTTGTTCTTGGTGTTCATCTTGATCTTCAAAGTGTTCTTGGTGTTCATCTTGACATTCAAAGTTTTCTTGTTTGTTCTCTGTGTTTTGATCTAAAATTTCTAAGTTTAGTGTCGTTTTGTTGTTTTCTCTTTCCGCATTAAAATTCAAAAATCAAAAAATATCTTCTCCTTATTTTATTCATAAATTTTGAAATTTTGCATTAAATTAGTCAAAGATTTTCAAAATCATATCTTTTTTTTAGTCAAGTCAAAATTTTAATTTCAAAAATTGATCTTTTCAAATCTTTTCAAAAATCAAATCTTTTTAATTTCTTCAATCATATCTTTTCAATCATATCTTTTTTTAAATTGCAATCATATCTTCTCAATCATAGCTTTTTTTTTAAATAATTTTCAATCATATCTTTTTGATTGCTAATTTCCAAAATCTTTTTAATCAATTAATTAATTTAGTTTTCAAATTGCTTTTATTTTCTTCTAATTTTCGAAAGTTCTATTTTATCTTCCATTTATTTTGTTTTATTTTTTTGGTTATTTAAAAAAAACAAAAATATATTTTATTTACAATCCACATCATCTCCCTTTCTCCATCATGGACCTAAGTGGAAATGAGCAGTCCAGAAGGACTCTGGAGTCATATGCTAACCCCATTACAGCTACATATGGGAGTAGCATCTGTATACCTCCCATCAAAGAAAACAGTTTTGAGCTAAATCCTCAGCTCATTTTCATGGTGCAGCAAAATTGTCAATATTCCGGTCTTCCACAGGAAGAACCTACTGAGTTTCTGGCACAGTTCTTACAAATTGCTGACACAGCACGTGATAAAGAAGTGGATCAGGATGTCTACAGATTATTACTGTTTCCATTTGCTGTAAAAGATCAAGCTAAGAGGTGGTTAAATAACCAACCCACAGCAAGCATAAAAACATGGAGACAGTTATCAGACAAATTCCTGAATCAATTTTACCCTCCAAAAAGGATGACACAGCTAAGGCTGGACATCCAAGGCTTTAAACAAGAGGATCATGAATCCCTTTATAATGCCTGGGAGAGGTATAGAGGGATGCTAAGAAAATGCCCCTCTGAAATGTTTTCAGAGTGGGTACAGTTAGACATCTTTTACTATGGGCTTACAGAAAGAGCTCAAATGTCTATAGACCACTCAGCTGGTGGATCTATACACATGAGAAAAACAATTGAAGAGGCTCAAGAACTCATAGATACAGTTGCTAGAAATCAACATCTGTACTCAAACAGTGAGTCCTCCATAAAAGAAGAGGCTATGGCAGTAACTACTGATCCAAATCCTCAAGAACAAATTGTTGAACTTAATCAGCAATTACTCCTTATGACAAGACAATTAGCTGAATTCAAAGAGATGCTCCAAGACACTAAAAATGCTAACAAGAATATAGAAGCACAATTGAATCAGACAAGACAGCAGCTATCTAAACAGCTAACAGAAGAATGCTAAGTTGTCCAACTAAGGAGCGGGAAGACATTGAATAACTCAGCTCAAAGTAGCAAAAAGTCAAGAAAGGAACAAATGACAGAGGATGACCAAACTACTGCCCAAAATCCCTCTGAGGACATCAAGAGCCCAGAGAGGAATAACTCTGGCATTCAAACGCCAGAAAAGGGGGAAAAGTTGGCGTTAAACGCCCATTCCTTGTTCAGTTCTGGCATTCAAACGCCAGAAAAGGGTGGGAAGCGGGTGTTAAACACCCATCCAGCACCCAATCCTGGCGTTCAAACGCCAATGAGGAATCAGACACCTGCAAGTGCTGATAGTAACCCCTCTAAGTAGGCTTCTCCAACCACTTCTGTAGGGAATAAACCTGCAGCAACTAAGGTTGAAGAATATAAAGCCAAGATGCCTTATCCTCAGAAGCTCCACCAAGCGGAACAAGATAAACAATTTGCCCGCTTTGCAGACTATCTCAGGACCCTTGAAATAAAGATCCCGTTTGCAGAGGCACTTGAGCAAATACCCTCTTATGCTAAGTTCATGAAAGAGATCTTAAGTCATAAGAAGGATTGGAGAGAAACTGAAAGAGTGTTTCTCACTGAAGAATGCAGTGCAGTCATTCTAAAAAGCTTACCAGAAAAGCTTCAAGATCCAGGAAGCTTTATGATACCATGCACATTAGAGGGTGCTTGTACCAAGACAACTCTATGTGACCTTGGAGCAAGTATCAACCTAATACCTGCATTCACTATCAGAAAGCTTGGGTTGACTGAAGAAGTCAAACCAACCCGGATATGTCTTCAACTTGCTGATGGATCCATTAAATATCCATCAGGCATCATTGAGGACATGATTGTCAAGGTTGGGCCATTTGCCTTTCCCACTGACTTTGTAGTGCTGGAAATGGAGGAGCACAAGAGTGCAACTCTTATTCTAGGAAGAACTTTCCTAGCAACTGGACGAACTCTTATTGATGTACAAAAAGGGGAAGTGACCCTGAGAGTCAATGAGGATGAGTTCAAGTTAAATGCTGTCAAAGTTATGCAACATCCAGACACATCAAATGACTACATGAGCACTGATATTATTGACTCTTTGGTGGAAGAGATCAATATGATTGAGAGTCTTGAATCAGAGCTAGAGGACATCTTTAAAGATGTTCAGCCTGATTTGGAGGAACCAGACGAAATAAAAGAACCTCTAAAAATCCCTCAGGAAGAGGAGAAACCTCCTAAACCAGAGCTCAAACCACTACCACCATCCCTGAAATATGCATTTCTGGGAGAGGGTGACACTTTTCCAATGATCATAAGCTCTGCTTTAAATCCACAGGAAAAGAAAGCACTAATTCAAGTGCTAAGGACACACAAGACAGCTCTTGGGTGGTCCATAAGTGATCTTAAGGGCATTAGCCAAGCAAGATGCATGCACAAGATCCTATTGGAGGATGATGCTAAGCCAGTGGTTCAACCATAGAGGTGGCTAAATCCAGCCATGAAGGAAGTGGTGCAGAAAGAGGTCACTAAGTTACTAGAGGCTGGGATTATTTATCCTATTTCTGATAGCCCCTGGGTGAGCCCTGTCCAGGTTGTCCCCAAGAAGGGAGGCATGACAGTGGTTCATAATGAAAGGAATGAACTGGTTCCCACAAGAACAGTTACAGGATGGCGTATGTGTATTGACTACAGAAGGCTCAATACAGCCACCAGAAAGGATCATTTTCCTTTACCATTCATAGACCAGATGCTAGAGAGACTAGTAGGCCATGAATATTACTACGTTTTGGATGGCTATTCAGGCTACAACCAAATTACAGTGGATCCTCAAGACCAAGAGAAAATAGCATTCACATGTCCATCTGGAGTATTTGCTTATAGAAGAATGCTTTTTGGTCTGTGCAATACACCTGCAACCTTTCAGAGGTGCATGCTCTCTATCTTCTTTGATATGGTAGAGAAGTTCCTAGAAGTCTTCATGGATAACTTCTCAGTATTTGGAGACTCATTCAGCTCCTGTCTTGATCATCTAGCACTTGTCCTGAAAAGGTGCCAAGAGACTAACCTGGTCTTAAACTGGAAAAAATGTCACTTTATGGTGACTGAAGGAATTGTCCTTGGGCACAAAATTTCAAGCAAGAGGATAGAGGTAGATCAAGCCAAGGTAGAAGTAATTGAGAAATTACCACCACCTGCCAATGTTATGGCAATCAGAAGCTTTCTGGGGCATGCAAGATTCTATAGGAGGTTTATAAAGGATTTTTCAAAAATTGCAAAACCTCTAAGCAACCTGCTAGCTGCTGACATGCCATTTGTGTTTGACACAGAGTGTCTACAGGTGTTTGAGACCCTGAAAGCCAAGCTGGTCACAGCACCTGTCATCTCTGTACCTGACTGGACATTACCATTCGAATTAATGTGTGATGCCAGTGATCATGCCATTGGTGCAGTGTTGGGACAAAGGCATAACAAGCTTCTACACGTCATTTACTATGCCAGTCGTGTTCTGAATGACGCACAGAAGAATTACACAACCACAGAAAAGGAGTTACTTGCAGTGATTTATGCCATTGACAAGTTTAGATCCTATTTAGTAGGTTCAAAAGTGATTGTGTATACTGACCATGCTGCTCTTAAATATCTACTCACAAAGCAGGATTCAAAACCCAGGCTCATAAGATGGGTGTTGCTTTTGCAAGAGTTTGATATAGAAATAAGAGACAGAAAAGGGATAGAGAACCAGGTAGCTGATCATCTGTCCCGGATAGAACCAGTAGCAGGGACGTCCCTCCCTCCTACTAAGATCTCTGAGACCTTTTCGGATGAGCAACTTTTTGCCATTCAGGAAGCACCATGGTTTGCAGACATTGCAAATTATAAAGCTGTGAGGTTCATATCCCAGGAGTACAGCATGTTGCAAAAGAAAAAACTAATTTCTGATGCAAAGTACTACTTATGGGATGAACCATATCTCTTTAAGAGATGCGCAGACGGAATGATCCGCAGATGCGTCCCTAGAGAGGAGGCACAGAAGATCCTGTGGCATTGCCATGGATCACAGTATGGAGGACATTTCAGAAGTGAGCGAACAGCCACTAAAGTCCTCCAATGTGGCTTCTATTGGCCTACTCTCTATAGAGATGCCCGAGAGTTTGTGCGTAACTGTGACAGTTGCCAAAGAGCTGGTAACTTGCCTCATAGTTATGCCATGCCTCAACAAGGGATCTTAGAGATTGAGTTGTTTGATGTATGGGGTATTGACTTCATGGGTCCTTTCCCACCATCATACTCAAACACTTACATTCTGGTGGCAGTAGACTACGTATCCAAATGGGTGGAGGCAATTGCCACACCCACTAATGATACCAAGACTGTGCTGAAGTTCCTCCTGAAACATATTTTCAGTAGATTTGGTGTTCCTAGAGTACTAATCAGTGATGGGGGCACCCATTTCTACAATAAACAGCTGTACTTTGCTATGGTTCGATATGGAATTAGCCACAAAGTAGCAACTCCGTATCATCTACAGACAAATGGGTAGGCTAAAGTCTCTAATAGAGAACTAAAGAGAATCTGGAATGGACTGTAATTGCCCGTAGAAAGGATTGGGCAAAGAGCTTGGATGATGCTCTGTGGGCATACAGAACAGCATTCAAGACTCCAATAGGAACCTCTCCATACCAGCTTGTGTATGGCAAGGCCTGTCATCTGCCCGTGGAAATGGAACATAAAGCCTACTGGGTAACCAGATTCCTAAACCTGGATGCTAAGTTAGCTGGTGAGAAAAGATTGCTCCAGCTAAATGAGCTAGAGGAGTTCAGACTCAACGCTTTTGAAAATGTAAAAATTTATAAGGAAAAAGCAAAAAAGTGGCATGACAAGAAATTGTCATCCAGAGTCTTTGAGCCAGGACAAAAAGTTCTGCTGTTCAACTCTAGGCTCAGATTATTCCCCGAGAAATTAAAATCCCGGTGGAGGGGACCATATGTGATTACAAGAGTGTCACCATATGGATATGTTGAGCTTCAAGATATTGATTCTAACAAAAAGTTCATTGTTAATAGACAGAGAATCAAACACTATCTTAAAAGCAATTTTGAGCAAGAATGCTCAAAACTGAGACTAGAATAAAACTCAGTCAAGGTCCAGCTAAAGACAATAAAGAAGTGCTTTTTGGGAGGCAACCCAGTTTTATTTTCTATTGTTATTTTATGTTTTCTGTAGGTTGATGATCATGTGAAGTCACAAAAACAATTGAAAATCTAAAACAAACTGAAAAATAGAATGAAAAATAGAATACCCTGGAGGAGAAGCCTACTGGCGTTTAAACGCCAGTAAGGGCAGCAGAATGGGCGTTAAACGCCCAGTCTGGCACCATTCTGGGCATTTAACGCCAGAAATGGGCACCAGATTGGCGTTTAATGCCAGAAAAAGGCAAGAAGCTGGCGTTAAACGCCAGAAATGGGCAGCAACCTGGCGTTTAACGCCAGGATTGGCAGCAAAGGGCGTTTTGCAAGCCTAATTGGTGCAGGGGTGAGAAATCCTAGACACCTCAGGATCTGTGGACCCCACAGGATCCCCACCAACCTCAACTCACTCTCTCACTTCTTCACACATTTTCATAATACTCTTCCCCAAATAACCTCTACCAATCACCTCTATTACTCCTCCAAAACCATCATACAACCCACCTACACCCACCCACTCAAATTCAAACCTTCACTCCTTCCTTTTCCACATCATAACCACCTAAAACCCCCCTTGGCCGAATAATTCACACACCTCTATCTCCTCCATCTCTTCTTCTTCTCCTTCTTTCTTTATTCTTTTGCTCGAGGATGAGCAAACTTTTTAAGTTTGGTGTGGAAAAGCTCAGCTTTTTTTTTTGTTTTTTCATAACCATTTAGGGCACCTAAGGCCGGAGAAACCTCTAGAAAGAGGAATGGAAAGACAATTACTTCCACCTTCGAGTCATGAGAGATGGAGAGATTCATCTCAAAGGTCCATTAAGACCACTTCTATGAAGTTGTGGCCAAGACTCCTCATTGAAGAGAACAAGCCCATCACTAAGAAAATGATGGAGCAAACAAGAGAGCCCACTCATGGACCTCAACAAGAGCATGAGGAAATTCTTCATCATGAAATTCCTGGGATGCCTCAAGGGATGTATTTTCCTCCACAAAATTATTGGGAGCGAATCAACACCTCCCTAGGAGAATTAAGTTCCAATATGGGACAACTAAGGGTGGAGCACCAAGAGCATTCCATCCTCCTCCATGAAATTAGAGAAGACCAAAGAGTTATGAGAGAGGAGCAACAAAGGCAAGGAAGAGACATTGAGGAGCTCAAGCATTCCATAAGATCTTCAAAAGGAAGAACTAGCCGCCATCACTAAGGTGGACCCGTTCTTTAATTTCCTTGTTCTTTATTTTCTGTTTTTCAAATTTTTATGCTTTATGTTTATTTATGTTTGTGTCTTATTACAAGATTATTAGTGTCTAAGTGTCTATGCCTTAAAGCTATGAGAATGAATCCATCACCTTTCTTAAATGAAAAATGTTTTTAATTGAAAAAAAAGAAAAAGAAGTGCATGAATTTTGAATTTTAAAACAGATTAATTATTTTGATGTGGTGGCAATACTTTTGTTTTTCTGAATGAATGCTTGAACAGTGCATATTTTTGAATTTGTTGATTCATGAATGTTAAAATTGTTGGCTCTTGAAAGAATGATGAAAAAGGAGAAATGTTATTTGATAATCTGAAAAATCATAAAAATGATTCTTGAAGCAAGAAAAAGCAGTGAAAAGCTTGCAGAAAAAAATATATATGCGAAAAAAAAGAGAGAAAAAAAAGGGGAAAAGAAAAAGCAAACAGAAAAAGCCAATAGCCCTTTAAACCAAAAGGCAAGGGTAAAATAAAAAAGATCCAAGGCTTTGAGCATCAGTGGATAGGAGGGCCCACAGGAATAAAATCCTGGCCTAAGCGGCTAAACCAAGCTGTCCCTAACCATGTGCTTGTGGCGTGAAGGTGTCAAGTGAAAACTTGAGACTGAGCAGTTAAAGTCGTGGTCCAAAGCAAAAAAAGTGTGCTTAAGAGCTCTGGACACCTCTAATTGGGGACTCTAGCAAAGCTGAGTCATAATCTGGAAAGGTTCACCCAGTTATGTGTCTGTGGCATTTATATATCCGGTGGTAATACTGGAAAACAAAATGCTTAGGGTCACGGCCAAGATTCATAAAGTAGCTGTGTTCAAGAATTAACATACTTAACTAGGAGAATCAATAACACTATCTGGATTCTGAGTTCCTATAGAAGCCAATCATTCTGAACCTCAAAGGATAAAGTGAGATGCCAAAACTATTCAGAGGCAAAAAGCTAAAAGCCCCGCTCATCTAATTAATACTGATCTTCATAGATGCTTTTGGAATTCATTGTATATTCTCTTCTTTTTATCCTATTTGATTTTTAGTTGCTTGGGGACAAGCAATAATTTAAGTTTGGTGTTGTGATGAGCGGATAATTTATACGCCTTTTGGCATTGTTTTTAGTATGTTTTTAGTATATTTTAGTTAGTTTTTATTATGTTTTTATTAGTTTTTAAATAAAAATCACTTTTCTGGACTTTACTATGAGTTTGTGTATTTTTTTGTGATTTCAGGTATTTTTTGGCTGAAATTGAGGGACCTGAGCAAAAATCTGATTCAGAGGCTGAAAAAGGACTGCAGATGCTGTTGGATTCTGACCTCCCTGTACTCGAAGTGGATTTTCTGGAGCTACAGAAGCCCAATTGGCGCGTTCTCAATTGCGTTGAAAAGTAGACATCCTGGGTTTTCCAGAAATATATAATAGTTCATACTTTGTCCGAGATTTGATGGCCCAAACAGGTGTTCCAAGTCAGCTCAAGAATTCTGGCGTTTAACTCTAGAACTGGCACAAAAGCTGGAGTTAAACGCCCAAACTGGCACAAAAGCTGGCGTTTAACTCCAAGAAAAGTCTCTACACATGAAAGCTTCAATGCTCAGCCCAAGCACACACCAAGTGGGCCCCGGAAGTGGATTTTTACACTAAACACCCTAGCTTACTCATTTTCTGTAACCCTAGGTTACCAGTTTACTATAAAAACTACTTTTAGTGATTCATCTTGTACCTCATGACAGTTTACACGTTTCATATTGTATCCTCTATGGCATGAGTCTCTAAACCCCATTGTTGGGGGTGAAGAGCTCTGCTGTTCTTCATGAATTAATGCAATTACTACTGTTTTCTATTCTATCACGCTTGCTTCTATTCTAAGATATTCATTCGCACTTCAACCTGATGAATGTGATGATCCATGACACTCATCATCATTCTCACCTATGAACGCGTGCCTGACAACCACCTCCGTTCTACCTTAGATTGAATGCATATCTCTTAGCCCTATGATTCAGATCAGAGTCTTCGTGGTATAAGCTAGAATTATTGGCGGCCATTCCTGAGATCCGGAACGTCTAAACCTTGTCTGTGGTATTCTGAGTAGGATCTGGGAAGGAATGACTGTGACGAGCTTCAAACTCGCGAGTGTTGGGCGTAGTGACAGACACAAAAGGATCAATGGATCCTATTCCGACATGATCGAGAACCGACAGATGATTAGCCGTACGGTGACAGCGCATTTGGAACGTTTTCACTGAGAGGACGGGAAGTAGCCATTGACAACGGTGATGCCCAACATAAAGCTTGCCATGGAAGGAGCCTTGCGTGCATGAAGAAGAAGATAGTAGGAAAGCAGAGATTCAGAAGACAAAGCATCTTCAAAGCCTCAACCTGTTCTTCATTACTGTATAACAAGTATTTATTTCATGTTCTTTTACTTTTTACAATTAAATCTGAGAATTATTGATATCCTGACTAAGAGTTACAAGATAACCATAGCTTGCTTCAAGCCGAAAATCTCCGTGGGATCGACCCTTACTCACGTAAGGTATTACTTGGACGACCCAGTGCACTTGCTGGTTAGTTGTGCGGAGTTGCAAAAGTGTGATTGTAATTTCGTGCATCAGATAACAAGCTTACTTTAAGGAAGGAATACTAGAAATGATTTCATAAAATGCTCAAGATAGAAACATCAATTATTTAGAATTCTTGTGTTATTGTTGCATGTATAGTAAACTAGTCAACCAATAACATTAAGAATTGCTATTCTTCTCGCCTTAGATTGTCAAATTGTATTGCATGATTCTTTATTTACTTAAGGACAGGCAAAGTTCAAGTTTGGTGTTGTGATGCATATTGCATCATGAGTTGTTTTGGTTGTTCATTTTATAAAGAAAGTCAATAAACCATGCTCAATCATCAAGTGTTTTTGTGGATAATTCTCAAATTATGAATAATAATTAAATATTTGTGAGAAATTGCAACCTAACCTCTTCATACTCCAACAAGGATAACTTGAGGTATAAAGCTCCAAATGAGATAATTCTAGCGTGATTGAAAAGTAAACTTCTAGAGCTTTACAAACCATATATGACACTGGATCTGAGGATGCAATTCTTCCCAAAAATTCAAGTTGAGCATAGCACCAGTGTGTCACACGCCAAAGTGACCACTTCATCTTCAAAGGGGCATAACTTGAGTTAGAGAGGTAAAAAAGGCATGATTCTTGTGGCATTGGAAATTACATATCCATATCTTTCTAATGATATATAATAGTATATGGTGACATTAAGTTTGGACCACGAACAATGAGCATAAAAGTGACGCCCAATTTAAGAAACGCCTCCAACGCCATTCTATAAAGCGCCCGCGACGCCATTTGAAAGTGGCACCTCCCTGGACCCAATTTGAGCATCTCCAATGCCTCAATTTGCCAAGTCTCCCATGCCTTTGCCTTCATGCAATTTCCAGCGCCCTCAATGCCAAAGCAATGCCTTCCAAGGAGCTCAAATTTAGCGTCTCAAATGCCCAAAAGAAAAGCGTCCTCAACGCCAAATGAATGCCACTTCTTGGAGCAATTTTTGGTGCCAAAGTCAATGCCACAAATGCCACTCTTGGAGCCAAATTATGAAGTGTATGCCTCCACAGATGCCTTCGTGGATCTTGGCTAAGGAAGCGTGGTTTTGTGCATCAAAAGCCATGCAAAGCGTCACCTATTGCAGCCTTATGCAACACTTCCTTAAATCCACATTTCAAGCTTCATTTTGGTTCATAATTCAAGCATATTGCAAGCTATGTTTAGTTCTTAATTGTATAATTCAATAACACATTCTCAAGCCCACTTAATGAAGCTTACATCCATCACAACAATTGACAAAGCTCATCAAATTAATTGAAGCAAGGAAAGTCTTTAGTGTTAGTTAGTTTTTGAATTTACATTTACTTGTAATTTGAATTTCATTTTGCATTTAGAATAAGCTATAAATAGAGGATGAGAAAGCCTCATCGAGGGACTCCCCTCTGGACTTCTCTTCCAAAACTCTTCTTCCACTTTAATTTTCTACTTTCTATTTCATTTTTCACTTCTTTCACATTTTGTAAGCCATGAGTGGCTAATTCCCTTTTCATTGGGGAAAAGAGATCTATTGCAATTTGATGGATCAATTGTGACTTTATCTTCATTTTCTCTTCATATTTCATTTGCTTCTTTAGAAATAATCTTCGTTCTTCACTTCAAGGATTCAAATGTATTGGAAAAGAATTTGAATCTAACTTGAATTCTAAGAAAATATGGAAAAGGGATGATGCGTGAGCATCTTATACCCTTTTTTCTATCATTTTCTAGTTTTTTTTTGTTAGATTTTATTTAGTTTTACTTTATTTTAGTGCAAAAATCCTCTTTGGAAGTTAAAAGGAAGAAATGCTGGCAGCACCCTCCCTGGGCGCTAAATGCCCAATTGGCATTTAGCACCAGCAGGGGACTCAGAGCCAGGAACGTATGCTCCCCTTGGGGCGTTTAACGTCCAATCTGGTGTTAAACGCCAGCAGCTGTCCGAATTCACACACATGTGGGCCTCTCAAATGAATTTAGCATTTATTAGTTTTATTTTATTTTCTTTTTGTAATTTTTATTTACAAACAATATCTTTTAGGTTTAGGATTTATTATTTTATTTTATTTCTGTTTTAAATTAGGTTAGTATTTAAAGGAAAAGATCACTTGTAATTCGGATCTTCTTCTTTCTGCACTTTTTCAAAACCTTATTTTTTCTGTAAGTCATGAGCAACTAAACCTCCTAGTTAAGGTTTAGAGCTTTGTTTATTTCTATGGATTGAGATTATTATCCTTCTATTTTAATTAATGTTTTTATTTAATTCTAAGGATTTTTTTCGTTCTTAGTCTTATGAACTGGGTAGAATGAGAGTATGACCCTTTTCTACATGAGTTCTTGTGATTCTCGAGAGAGTTATATTTCTTGAACTACAGCTTAGAAACAAACTCCTCCTAAATTGCTAATTACACGAACTGATTGGGATATTTGACATAAAATCCTATTAGTTTTTAGGTAATTAGGATTTTTGCGGTGTTAAACTAGTTTTCTTAACTTAATCCTCTAATTGGAATTAAGTGACCACAATAGTGGCGGTTAATGAAGGTTAGAGGAGGCTAAATCACTAAGAGATTTGGGGTTTAGACATTTACAGTTTGCCATAGAATGAATCATGCATTGTTAAGATAGTTGGTAAGAAATTTTAATCCAGAAAGATAAACATCTCCGAAACCTTAACTGTTTTCTCATACTGTTTTCACACCAAACCTTTATTTGCTTTTCTTTATTTGCTTATTTTCTCTTTTATGCAAACTAATTCACCAAACTCTTTTTTTATTCACCTGACTAAGTCCAACCAAACAACCGTTGCTTGCCTAGTCTAACAATCCTCGTGGGATCGACCCTCACTTACCTGAGGTATTACTTGGATGACCTAGTGCACTTGTCGGTTAAGTTGTGCGAGTTCTCAATTCGTGCACCAATTTTTTGGCGCCGTTACTGGGGATTGTTTGTGATTGACAACTACTAGTTGTCTTGTTGCTTAGATTAGGTATTTTTATTAGTTTGTGTTTATTTATTTTCTCTTTTTAATTTTCAATTTTTTTATTTTATTTATTTTCCTCTAATTTTTTATTTTTGCCTTGTTTATTTTCCTTTAATTTCTGATTTTAAGTTTGGTGTCCCGTTAGTGTCTTACTCTTTTTATCTTTCGAAATTTCAAGTGTTTTTATCCTTTTAGTTTTCGAAATTTTTAGTTGCTTTTGCATTCTTATTTTCGAATTATTTGTTTAATTGCTTACATTATTTTATTTTAATTCTTTTTACATATGATATTTGATGAGCGGATATTTTATACGCTTTTTGGCATTATTTTTACATAGTTTTCATTATGTTTTGTTTAAGTTTTATTATGTTTTCATAGGTTTTAGTGAGAAATTCACATTTTTGGATTCTATTTTGAGTATGTGTGTTTTATGATGATTTCAAGTATTTTCTGGCTGAGATTGAGGAGCTTGAGCAAAAGTCTGATTCAGAGACAGAGAAAGCACTGCAGATGTTGTCAGGATCTGACCTCTGTGCACTCGAAGGAGCTTTTCTGGAGCTATGGAAGTCCAAATGACGCGCTCTAAATGGCAATGGAAAGCTGACATCTAGGGCTATCCAAAAATATATAATAGTCCATACTTTGCTTCGGAAATGAAGGCACAAAACTGGCATTCAACGCCAGCTACCAGCCCAATTCCTGGCGTCCAGCGCCCACAGAGGAGCAGCTGGCGTCCAACGCCCAAAAGGGTGTCCCTAGCCAGCGTTCAACACCCCCCAAGGAGTCTTAGCACGTGGAGACACCCTTTGCTCAGCCCAAACACTCACTAAGTGGGCCTGGGAAGTGGATTTTTGCACTACAAGACTAGTTTATATTATTTCTGTAATTCTTAGTTAGCAGATTAGTATATATACAACAAAGATCACCCTTGTTAGAGATCTTTGCCCATTCGAACCTTTCATTGTACTTTTCGTATAGTATGAGTCACTAACCTCCTAAGGTTAAGGTTAGGAGCTTTGCTAAGTTTCATGGAATAATAATATTACTGTTCTATCTCAATATGTCTGATTCTATTCTCTTATGCAATCTCGTTCTTCATCTTATGAATTGTGGGTGACCCATGACAATCACCCTTATTCTACTTGGGTTTCGTGCGAGTCCTGAACCGGATAACATTGAACTAAGGCTAGAGATTGAATTACGGATTCCAATAGAGCATCTGAGCAACTTTGGATACGTGACATGAAATCCCATTGACTATCGGTGCGTGAGGTTTCTATGGCGTTTAAGGCTAGAGTCTGAAAAGCAGCGTTCCCTGATCCAGAAGATCTGCCTTGTCTGTGGCACCTTGAGTAGGATCGTGAAGGGAAGTGGATTGCTTAGAGCTTCATCTTCTACTACAGTGAGAAACCTAGAGGTGGCTTGATGAGAGAACATGAGTCATCTCAATGTGGTTGATTGCTGTAGTAGAGGAGGTTAACTTGATGAGAGGACATGAGTTAATCACTTGCGGCCACCATTGAAGGAATCAGAAGGTTATTGAAGAAGACAGTAAGAAAAGTTAATCCGGAAAGACAAAGCATCTCCGAAGCCTCAGCCATTCTATCACTATTGAATTCTCATCTATCTAGTAACATTTTATTTCCTTATTCTGTTTTATGCGTTTCCCGTGACAAATCATATTTTTCTATCCGGCTAACTAAGATCTGCAAGATAACCACTGCTTGCTCAAACCAACAATCTCTGTGGGATCGACCCTCACTCACCTGAGGTATTACTTAGACGACCCGGTATACTTGCCGGTCTATTTGTGTGAAACATGCGGAGCAAGTTTCGTGCTCCAAGTTTTGGCGCCGTTGCCAGGGATTATTCGGCTTTGACAAACAATCGGATTATCTTGTTACTTAGATTAGGTACTTTTTACTATTTTGTTTGAGTCTTTTATTTCCCTTTTTCGAAAAAATAAAAAATTTTTCAAAAATCTTTGCTTTTCTTTATAAATCTTTATCTTTTGTTTGAGTCTTTTGTTCTTGTTCTTGTTAAAGTTTCGAACTTTCTTGCTTTCTTTTTAAAAAATTTTCAAAAATAGTGTCTTTTGTTTGAGTCTAGTGTCAATTCTTATGTTTTGTGACCTTTGTGTGTTCTTTGTTTCCTTTGAATTTTCGAATTGTTCTTTGTGTTCTTTCTTAGTATTCAAGTTGTTGTTGTTTCTTTTCTTGTTTTGATCTTAAAATTTTTAAGTTTGGTGTCTTTTGGTGATTTTCTTTAAAAATTTCAAAAAATTAGTACTCGTTGATCTAAAAATTTTAAGCTTGGTGTGTTTTGGTTATTTTTCTCTTTCTTCATTAATTCAAAAAAAAATATCTTTTTTATCTTTATTTCAAAAGTATTTTCGAAAATATCCACAAAAATTTCAAATTTTAATTTCAAATCATTATCTTATCTTGTCTTAATTTCAAATTCTAAATTTCAAATCTTATCTTTTTAAATCTTTTCTTTTAAATTTGATTCTTTTCTATCTTATCTTTCTTTCAAATTTCAAAAATAAAATCTTTTTCAAATCTTTATCTTATCTTATTTCAAAGTCAAATTTTAAATTTCAAAAATCTTATCTTATCCTAATTCAAATTCAATTTTTAAAATTCAAAATTAAAAAATTTAAAATTTAAAATTCAAATTTCAAATTTCAAAATCAAATCTTTACAAATCTTATCTTAATTTCAAATCTTTCCTAATTAGTTACTTGTTTTCTCTTCCTTCTTTTTCAAAATTTCCTAACTCTCTTCTATTTTCGAAAACTCCTCACTTCTTTCTCTCTCTTCTTTTTCGAAAACCATCTATTTAATTTTTAAATCTTTTTAATTAATTATCTCTTAATCTCCTTCTTATTTTTTATTTTAATTAATAAATAAAATAAAAACAAGAATATTTTAATTCTAGTTTCCCTTTTTATTTCTTAATATCCAATCTCTCCTACCTTTCTTCACCATGGACCCAAATGGGAATGAACAATTCAGAAGAACTTTGGGGTCCTACATGGCCCCCACTTTGGACTTCTGTGGGAGAAGTATCAGTATACCCCCTATTGGAGTAAGTAATTTTGAGCTAAATCCTCAACTCATTACTCTAGTGCAGTAAAACTGCAAGTACTCTGGACTTCTACAAGAAGAACCTACTGAGTTTTTGGCAAACTTTTTACAAATTACTGACACAGTACGCACTGAGGGAGTAGATCAGGATGTCTACAGACTGCTACTCTTCCCCTTTGCTATAAGAGATCAAGCAAAGAGGTGGTTAGATAACCAACCCAAATCTAGCTTGAAAATATGGAAGCAGCTAGTAGACAAGTTTCTAAATCAATACTTTCTCCCAAGGAAGTTGACCCAGTTAAGGCTGGACATCCAAGACTTTAAGCAAGAGACTAATAAATCTCTTCATGATGCCTGGGGGAGGTATAGAAGAATGCTACAGAAATACCCCACTGAAATATTTTCAGAATGGGTGCAATTAGACATCTTCTATTATGGCCTCATTGACATGGCTAGGATGTCTCTAGACCACTCTGCTGGTGGTTCTATTCATATGAGGAAGACAATTGAAGATGCTCAAAAACTTATTGAGACAGTTGTCATGAACTAGAATCTGCACACGGTTGATGAGACTTCCATAAAAAGAAAGGTTAAGGCAATATATACTAAGTCTAACCCTCCAGAACAAGATGGCCCATTGACTCAGCAGCTACACGCCCTTGCACAGCAGTTGCTGGAGCTGCAAGAGGCTTTGCGAGAAATTTAGGCTTCCAACAGGAATGTAGAAGCCCAGCTGAGTCAAACAAGGCAGCAATTATCTAAGCAGATAAAAAATGAATGTCAGGCAATCCAAATGAGGAGTGGAAAAACATTGAACACCCAACCTCAGAGCAACAGGAGACCAGAAGAAGAAAAGCTAACAGAAGACATCCAGACTGCTATCCAAGACACCTCTGAGGACGTTGCACGTCCAAAAAAGAATGTCATTGGCATTCAATGCCAAGAAGGGGTGCTTACTCCTGGCGTTGAATGCCCAAAGGGGGGCAACACTCTTGGCGTTCAACGCCCAGAAGGGATACCCACCCTTGGCGTTGAATGCCCAAAAGGGGGGTAGTTCTCCTGGCATTGAACGCTAGGAAGGGAAGCAAGGGTGTTGAACACCCAACTAGGAATGGTCAGACACATGCAACTGCTGATAAGACCCTTCCTAAGGAAGCTACTGACCCCCCTTCCAATTCTGTAGGCATTCAACCTACATTAACCAAGGTTGATGAGTACACGGCTAAGATGCCATATCCACAGAAGCTCCGCCAAGCGAAAAAGGATAAATAGTTTGTCCGCTTTGTGGATTATCTCAAGACACTTGAGATCAAGATCCCTTTTGCAGAGACCCTTGAGTAGATACCTTCTTATGCTAAGTTCATGAAAGACATCTTAAGTCATAAGAAGGATTAGAGAGAGGAAAAAATAGTCCTCCTCACTGAAGAAAGCAGTACAGTGATCCAAAAGAGCTTACCAGAGAAAATCAAAGATCCTGGAAGCTTTATGATGCCCTGCACCTTAGGGATGCCTGTACAAAGTCAGCCCTATGTGATCTCGGAGCAAGTATTAACTTAATACCTGCATCACTAATAAAGAGACTCTGTTTAACTAGCCTATGCTCTACTAGCCTAAGTGTCCAGAAATATTACATATTACATAAAAGAGACCGAAACCATACTTTGGTCGATTACCAATATGTGCAAGACACCAAAACTTGGATCCCACAAGCTTGCAAAAAGCCAAGGCAACTCCAACAAGCACCAAAGCTCAAACTAACATCATATAACATACAAAAACATCACTAGGGCTAACTCAAAACATCAAACCACAAGGGTTTTAAGAGACTTATCATACCCAATGATATTAGGGATAAAACCCAACAAAATTTCAATGCTAGATCACCCCTAAACAAACAAAACAAAAAAATCTACTCAAGAACTAGAACCAAAAATGCATAAAAGATGGATCTTGAAGAGAGTTTTGATTTCTTACCAACAATGCCTAGCTAGAAACGAAGATCTCGACAAGAGCTTCATGTGGCCGCAAACGGCTCATTAATCGGAGCTCCGTAGCTCAAGTTATGGCTCACGGAAGGTGATGATGAATAGTGACAATGGGTTTCACCCCTCACCATCACCTATCCGAACTTTCTCTCTCTCTCTCTTCCCATCAAAATGAGCTTAAAGCTCATTAATAGACTAGTATATATATGTTGGGCCTTAGACCCGGTTTGGACCTAGTCCAACCCGTTAGTGTTTTTGGTCCTTTTGTCCCTCTTTGGGCCAAAACCTTTAAGATTAATGCCCTGTTTTCAATTCTAAATTATTTTTGTCCTTTCAAAACAATAAAAAATTAATCTTCAAAATCTTATTTTTCTCAATACATGGTACCAGACAGACTAGAGCCGGTACTTCCTGCTTAAGCACTGGTACGCATTTTTACAAAAATCTTTCAAAAAAGATACATTTGCCAACTCAGAAAAATTCATTGAAATCAAATTTTACCATTAAATTTATAAATTAAAACTTCTAAATTTTGAACCTACATCTGGGCCCTTAAAAATTATTATTTTATTATGACGGTTATGTCGGTTCATATAATACAGACAACTCCATCATCCTAGGAAGGTCATTTCTAGCCACAGGAAGAGCACAGACCGACGTTGAGAGAGGAAAATTATGCCTGAGGATGCATGAGGACTATTTGCTATTAAAGATTTTTAAACCTCAACCTCTCTCTGACAAAGGAGGTACTAGCTTGAAGAGTTCAGTGCTTAAGCCTTCTCACTTAGTGGAAAGCCATATAGTACACCCTGATATCAAACCTAAGTTTAGTGTTGGGCATTCACCACCCACCAAAGATGGAGAAGGCCCCAAAAAGAAAGTACCCAAGGGCTGGACAAATAAAAAGATTCCTTCTGAGGACTTCTCACCTAGCATGAGAGTAGTCATCACAAGAAGTCCAGCCATACCACATACTGTGAACAAAATCCTATCTCTAGAGCATGTAGAGCTAATTCATGAGAGCACAGGAAAGAAGTTCACAATGAGGGGGTGAAGATCTGAACCCCTGATAAACCACTATTTTATAGTTTATCTTGTGCTCAATTGAGTGGTTTTTATCTACTCTTTACCCACTTATTCATACTATTTGCATGGTTTTATAACTCCTTCCTGATTTTGTGCTATGATTAAAAACATGCTTCTTTGATCTTATATTTGCTTATTATTAATCCTCTCTTATTACCATTAGATACCTTGATATGTGTGTTAAGTGTTTTCAGAGATTACAGGACAGGAATGGCTCAGAGGATGGAAAGGAAGCATGCAAAAGTGGAAGGAATACAAGAAGTTGGAAAAACTGCTAAGCTATCCAGCCTGACCTCTTCGCACTCAAACGGCTATAACTTTAGCTACAGAGGTCCAAACGATGCGGTTCCAGTTGCGTTGGAAAGCTAACGTCCGGGGCTTCGATTTGATATATAATATGCCATAGTTTCCCTGAAGCTAGGCGACGCGACCGCGTGCTCTATGCGGCCGCGTCGCAGTGACAAAAATCAGCGTGTTTGAATTCTTCTCCAGCGATTTCTGGGCTGTTTTCGACCCAGTTTGCGGCCCGGAAAACACAGATTAGAGGCTATAAAGTGGGAGAATCCATTCATTCATAGGGAGGCTTTCACATTCACAATTTTAGGAGTAGATGTAATTTTTAGAGAGAGAGGTTCTCTCCTCTCTCTTAGGATTAGGATTTAGGACTTCTCTTAGTTTTAGGAGTGACTCTCAATCCCAGGTTCAATGTTCTTTTTATTTCTTTTCTCACTTTTGTTTATGACTCTTTATGATTGATTTTCTATTTTAATATATTTTGAGGTATTTCAGACTTATGATTGCTCTCTTTAATTTATGTTACTGTTGCTTCCCATATGAAGGCATTTTTATTCCGGTAAATTTACTTTTTCCCTTTTGGTCTTGGTTAAGAAAGCAGTAACTCAGGAGTTACCTTATCTCAACATAATTGATAACTGTTATCTTTGCTAAGGGAACTGAACTTCAAATAATCCCAACCTTTTCTTAGGAAATAAATAGGATTCGAAGATCAAACTAATTAGTCCCTTGACTTTCCTTTGCTTTAGTAAAGGTCAACTAAGTGGAATTAAGATTCAACTTTCATTATTATTGATAAGGATAACTAAGTCTGGACTTCTAATTTCTTATACCTTGCCAAGAGATTTTATTATTATTACTTTATTTTACTTGTCATTTAAATATACCTGTGCCCATTGCCCAAACTCAACATTCCCTAGAAAACCCATAACCAATAATAAATACACCTCCCTGCAATTCCTTGAGAAGACGACCCAAGGTTTAAATACTCGGTTATCAATTTTAAAAGGGTTTGTTACTCGTGACAACCAAAACGTTTGTATGAAAGGACTTTTGAAGGTTTAGAAACTATACTTGCAACGAGGATTTATCCGCAAATTTCTAGACCACGCAAAAGTTCTTTCATCAGCCCCTATGATTCTCCTCCTTAGAGAAACTACCCGTAAAACTAATGACGGTAAAGAAGTACTTGTTTGGAGGCAATCCAACCATTAGTATTGATGAGCGGATATTTTATACGTTTTTTGATGCTATTTTCCTAGTGTTTTTAGTATATTTTGTTAAGTTTTATTATGTTTTAGTAGTTTTTAATACAAAATTCACTTTTTGGATACTACTCTTAGACTTTGTGTTTTTCTTATTATTTTAGGTAATTTTTGGGTGAATTCAGCAAGTTTTGGCAAAGTCTGATTCAGAGGCAAGGAAAGCATAGCAGATGTTGTCAGAATCTGACCTCCGTACATTCAACTGAGCATTTCTGGAGCTATAGAGGTCCAAATGACACGTTCTCAATGACGTTGGAAAGCTAACTTCCAGATCTTTCCGGCCATATATAATAGTTTATACTTTTCTTCAGATTGGATAGCACAAAATGGGCGTTGAACGCCCAAACTACCCCTAGTGGACGTTCAACGCCCCAAAAGGACCAAGTCCAGCGTTGAACGCCAAAACCTGGCGTTCAACGCCACCAAGGGAGCACAAAGCAATGTGGACAACCCCCTAATGGGCGTTCAACGCCCATTCCTCAAGTTAGACGCCAAGCTCCGCCCAATAAGATTAAATAGAAAAAAAAACTATTCCATATTTTCAAAATAAATTTCTTATTATTAAAATATTCTTTTATTCTATCTATTTCATTTCGATATCTGTTCTATAACTATTCTATAACTATATATCTATATAATCGGACTAGAACCAACAGAATTCTATAAAATCTGGATAGATAATATGGTAGAAAGAAATCAATTTGATATTATGCATGGATCAGATATATCATGGCGAATTCTTCAGATTCCATTGTGGAAGACACTCACCTAAGTGGGTCTAGAAGTGGATTTTCACACCTTTCTGCTTAGTTTAGTTCACTTTTATAATTTTTAATTATTAGTATTAGTATATATAAGGGAAGATCACCATTGTTTAGGATTTTCTCCACCATATTCGAATTACACAAGTTATTTTCTATAAAGTATGAGCAAAAACCTCCTATGTTAAGGTTAGGAGCTCTGTTGATTCCTATAGATTAATTCAATTACTTTTCTACTTCAATCTATGTTTGATTCTATTCTATAATGCATTTTCGTTCTTCATCCTTATGAATCTCAAATCTACATGAGTTCCTTACAAGTCCTGACCCGGATAGTATTGAGCTACAACTTGAGAATGCATCACGGGTTCCAACAAGTTATCTGGGCTAATTGGGGTATGTGACATAAAACCTCGTTAGTCAGGGGTAATTGAGGTTCATGTGGCTCTAAGGGATAGAATCATAGAGCATCAATCTCTGATCCAGAAGATCTGACCTTGTCTGTGGCATTTTGAGTACGATCATCAAGAGATTGAATTACGTGTGCTTCACCCTCTCCCAGATTGATCTAGTCCGTTTTGATTTTTTGTTTGGACCTGAGGAGATTAATGACCACGACCAATGGCTTAATCACTTACAGCCTTACTATTGAAGGAATCACTCATCATTGGAGTAGTTAGTATGACATGTTGATCCAGAAGAATCAATATCTCTGAAGCCTTAACTAATCTATTATTACTATCTTTGCATAAACTCTTTATCGCTTTTGTTATTGCTTGTTTATGCACCTACAACAAACAACAACTAACTTTCTATTTTCCTGACTAAGATCTGCAGGATAGCCACAGCTTGCTTAATCCAGAAATCCTCGTGGGATTCGACCCTCACTCACGTGAGGTATTACTTTGACGACCCGGCGCACTTGCCAGTTCACAAATTCGCGCACCAAGTTTTTGGCGCCGTTGCCGGGGATTTTTGTGATTGACAAACTAACGGTTGCCTTGCTCCTTAGATCAGGTACTTTTTACTGTTTTTCTTTTGTTTGTTTCTTATATTCGTTTTAAAATCGTTTTCAAAAAAAAATATTTTTGTTTTTAGTTATCATTGTTTTTCTTTTGTTTGAGTCTTGTGTCAATTTTTAAGTTTGGTGTTACTTTGGTTTTCATTGCTTTTCTTGAGTCTTTAAAAAATTGTTCTTGTTTTCTTTTCTTAGTGTTCAAACTATTCTTGCTATTTTTCTTGTTTGATTTCAAAATTTTCATGTTTGGTGTTCTTTGGTGTTTTTTCTTTCAAGGTTTTCGAAAATTAGTGTCTTTGATTTTTGAAATCCTTAAGTTTGGTGTCTTTTTGTGTTTTTCCTTTTAAATTTTCGAAACTTGTGTCATTCAATTTCAAAATTTTAAAAGTTAGTATTCTATTTGTTTTTCTTCCTTTTAATTTTAAATTTTAAAATCTTTAAATTTTTAAAATCCTTCTTTGACTTTCTTTTAATTTAAAAAATTTTTAAAACCAAATCTTTTGTCTTAAATTTTAAAATCTTATCTTATATTATTTTTCTCTTTTAACTTTCTCTTTTTAATTTTTAAAATTTCAAAGATTCTTTTCCAACTTCTTACTTTTTAAAATTTCAAATATTTTTAAAAATTAAATCTCTTTCAAATATTTTATTTTATCTTATTTTCAAAATCTTTCTTAGTTAGTTACTTGTTTCTTTCGTTTTAATTTTAAAAGTTTGATTCTTTCTAATTATTATCTCTCTCTTCTATTTTCAAAAATCTCTAACCCTCCTCTCTCTCTGCTTTTTCAAAAACTTTCTTCTTCCTTCTCTCCCCATTTTCGAAAAATCCTTTTTAAATTTAAAAGACATCTTTCTTTTCTTATCTCTTCTTCTAACTCTCTCACAAAGACCTCTATACTCTGACATAGAGAATTCTTTCTTCTTCTCTTTTTAGTTTCTTTATTCTTGTTTATAAACAGGAGTAGGGATAAAGAACCTCTCTTTGATCCAGATCCTAAACCTGAAAGAACTCTGAGAAGGCATCTGCAACAAGCCCAAGCTTACAGAGCCGTAAGAAATCTCACAGGAGCTCTAAAACAAGAAGCTGATGGGTGCAACATCTCTATTCCTGCCATTGGGGCAAACAACTTTGAGTTGAACCCTCAACTGGTCACGCTAGTACAACAAAACTGCCAGTTTCATGGACTTCCACAAGAAGATAAAAAAAATTCATATCGGACTTTCTGCAGATATGTGACACTGTCAAGAGTAATGGAGTAAATTCTAAAGTCTACAAGCTCATGCTCTTCCCCTTTGCAGTAAGAGACAGAGCAAGGCTGTGGCTAGATTCCCAGCCTAAAAAAGCCTATACACCTGGGAGAAGGTGGCCAATGGATTCTTGACCAAGTTCTTCCCATCTCAAAAGCTGAGCAAGCTTAGGGTGGAAGTACAAACCTTCAGACAGAAAGAGGGTGAATCCCTTTATGAAGCTTGGAAAAGAATCAAGCACCTGATCAGGAGATGTCCTCCTGACATGATCTCAGATTGGACCATGTTAGATATTATTGGACCATGTTAGATATTTTCTATGATAGCCTATCTGAGATGTCCAAGATGGCATTAGACTACCCTGCAGGTGGATTCCTCCACTTGAAGAAGACGCCTGAAGAGGCACAATAGCTCATTGACATGGTTGCCAACAACCAGTATATCTACGCTTCTGAAAGGAACCCTGTGAATAATGGGGCTACACAGAAGAGAGGCATCCTAGAAGTAGGCACCTTAGACACCATCTTAGATCAAAATAAGCTCATGTCCCAGCAGATCAACATGATCACTCAGCACTTGAGTGGGACACAGAGCTCTGAGGCTTACTGTCCAGAGACAGCCTATTAGTTAGATGTAGGTGATAACACCTGGACTACCATGGAGGAGGTGAACTACTTGGGAAACTCCTCTAGAACCTCCAACAACAATCCCTATTCGAATACTTTCAATCAGGGATAGAGGAACCACCCTAATTTTGGGTAGAAAGATCAGTAGAAGCCTCAACAAGGCTTCAGTAATAATCAGGGTGGAATGAACCAGAATAGGTTCAGTAGTAGACCCTATAAAACATCTTAGCAACAATTGGAGACACGCAGGCAGAGTCTCTCTGACTTGGCTGCTATAGTCTCCAACCTCTCCAGGACCATGGATAGTTTCATGGCTAAAACTAGGTCCTCCATTCGAAACATGGAGATACATATTAGTCAGTTGAGCAAGAGAATCCCAGAGATCCCTTCCAATACTCTTCCAAGTAACACAGAAGTGAATCCAAAGGAAGAGTGCAAGGCCCTCATAGTGGAGGTTGTGACCAAACCCAAAGAGGAGCCTGCTGTTGAGGAGCTCAAGGAAATCAAAGCTCATGAGGAGACTGATAATATCACCTTGCATACCCGTTTGCTGAAAGAGGAACCTGAGGAATACACTTCTTCAAAAGAGGATGAAGAGTCTAAGGAAGAGCGAATTGCTCGATACCTAGCACTTCTCAGGAAGCTGAAGGAAAACTCTTCTCATGCAGAGGCATTAGAAGAGGAAGATGAGCATGTGATACTGGCCAAAGAGTGCAGTGCCTTCGTCCAGAAGAAGCTTCCTCAAAAGCTATCGGATCCCGGAAGCTTCCTGATTTCCTATACTATAGGGACCATTACCTTTGAGAAGGCACTATGCGACCTTGGCTTAAGCATCAATCTAATGTCTCTGTCTGTAATGAAGAGGCTAAGAATTCTAGAGGTGCAGCGCGCCAAGATCTCATTAGAGATGGCAGACAAGACCCTAAAAAAGGTGTATGATATGGTGGAGGATGTCCTAGTAAAGGTTGAGGATCTTTACATCCCTGTAGATTTTATGATTTTAGACACTGGGAAGGACATAAATGAATCCATCATCCTTGGAAGGCCTTTCCTAGCTACTGCTAAGGCCATAATTGATGTGGAAAGAGGAGAGCTAATCCTGAGACTACATGAGGATTGCATCTTATTCAAGATCCCCCAACCTCAGTCTCACTCTGACAGAGAGGGTACTATAGTGTAACACATTGTATTTGAGCCTTCCCTCTCAGTGTAGAGCTTTCCAGAGCCTCCAAACACCAACTTTAAGTTTGGTGTTGAGCAACCATCATCAAGCACTAGGAAGGAAGGTACTAAAAAGAAGGTACCTAAAGGCTGGAGGGACAAGAAGATCTCCAGTGAAGGCCTCTCACCTGGAATGAGAGTTGTCTTCACCAAGAATCAAGTCATTCCACACACAGTGAGTAGAATCCTGTCTTTAGAGCATGTGGAGCTCACCCATGAGAGCACAGGAAGAAAGTTCACTGTTAATGGTGAAGATTTGAGCCCCTCTCTACCTCTGTAATGGAGCTATCCGTCAAGCTAATGACGGTAAAGAAGCGCTTGTTGGGAGGCAACCCAACCATGATTAGAGTACTATTGTTTCCTTTATTCTCATTTGATTTTGTTTCAGTTTATTCTCTTTAGTTTTTTTTGTTTGCTTTTTGACATTTGTGATCATGTGCAGCACTTAGAACAGTGACAGAGACACTCAGAAATAGAAACAGACTACCTTGGAGGGATCCCCTTGCTGGCGTTGAATGCCAGATAAGGAAGAAGATGAGCATTCAACGCCCCTCAGGGAGTGAAGACCTGGCGTTGAATGCCAGAAAGAGACCATGCTGGGCGTTCAACGCGACAAAGGGGGCAGCCAGGACCAACTATTTGGTCCCCTATGGGCGTTTAACGCCTATTCCTGGTATTGAACGCCAGGTAGGGGGCAAGAAATTCGAAATTCCTAGCCTCTCAGGATAGTGGGTCCCACAGAATTTCCACCTATCCCGCCTTCTTCTCTGTGCTACTTTTTAAACCTTGAAAACCACACCCTACTCTCCCTCTTCCCCATACACCCTCAACAAATCACATCCACATCACCTTTTCTTCTTCCCAAAATCCCATCATAAGTTCCATCATTCAATTCCCACTAACCCACCCACTTCAAATTCAAACTATTCCCACCCATTCTTCACTACCATCTAACCGAATCCTAACCCTCACACGCCTATAAATACCCCCTCATACCTTTCTTCATAATCACACCTTCCACACACTCTCTCCCTCTTACCCTATACACTTTTCACACTTTTCTTCTTCCTCATCCCCCACTTGGTCGAGGCCTTATTCCTCCTCACCTTCCTCCTTTCTTCTTCTTCTCCTATTTTTCTTTTCTTTCTGTTAATATTTGCTCGAGGACAAGCAAAGTTCTTAAGTTTGGTGTTACAAAAGCTTTACTTTTTGACTTCTCCATTCCTAAGTATGGCACCAAAGACCAATGAAGTCTTAAGGAAGAGAAAGGGAAAGGCTCCCGCTTCCTCTTCCGAACCATGAAAATCATGGAGATTCCTCACTAGAGCCCACTAAGATCACTTCTATGCTGTGGTGAGGCACCAAAGGGTGACTCCTGAGGTCCCCTTTAGGCTCAAGGAGGATGAGTATCTAAAAATCCTTAAAGAAATATGGAGAAGGGACTGAGAAATTCTAGCCCATCCTATCTTAGCTGTTGGCACACTAATAGTGCAAGAATTATATGCCAATGCTTGGGTCACAAAGGGGCATGACACAAGTGTGAACCCACAACCCAAGAACTTCCGCACCATGGTTCGAGAGCAACTCATGGACTTCAGCCCAGAAAGTGTGAGGTTGGCATTGCAATTACCTCAATTGCTAGGTGACCCATACTCCTACACAAAAAGGATCAACTCTGGTCAGAGGTTGGAGCAAGTGCTCGCAGACATCTGTGTGGAGGGAGCCCAATAGAGGCTAGATGCACTTGGCAAGCCCTACCAACTGAGTAGGCTTGACCTCAAGCCAGTGGCTAGAGGATGGTTGGAGCTTGTGCAACGCTCCATCATCCCTACTAGTAACTGGTCTGAAGTTACTATTGATTGAGCAATAGTGGTGCATTACATCATGCTCAGAAATGAGGTAGAGGTGCACGAGGTAATCCTTCAAGAAATATACAAGGTATCCATAAAAGCCTCTACCAAGGCAAGGCTAGCCTTCCCACACCTCATCCATTGCATGTGCAATTCAGTTGGAATTAACATCCTAGGTGATGCCCTCATTGAGAAGGATAAGCCCATCACGAAGATAAAGATGGAGAATGTTAGAGGGCCGGCGCAAGGACCCCAACAAGAGCCTGTGCAGCTGCCTCCATCAGAAATTCCTGAGATGCCTCAAGGGATGTATTTTCCTTCCCGTGACTATTAGGATTAACTAAATACCTCAATAGGGGATCTGAGCTCAAATGTGGAGCAGCTGAAGGTGGAGCACACTAAGCACGCCACCATTCTCCATAAGATGAGAGAAGATCAGAGAAGGCTGATCGAGGAACAGTTGAGACAAGGGCGTGACATAGAAGAGATCAAACACTCCATTGGATTCTCCAGGGGAAGCAGCACCTGCCGCCACTAAGGTTGTTGAGTCCCATTATATCGCTCAGTTTTATTTCCATTTTCATTGTACTTTTATTTATTTTCTATTTTCTTTTCTAAGTTCATGATCACGTTTAATAGTTTGTTCTTTTTTAGTTTATTTTCTTATTTTATTTTTGTTATAAGATATCCTCTATATCCTCACCATGCTTAGAAAGAAAAATTATTTGAAAAAGAAATAGTAAGAAGCATAAGCTTTAAGTATATCATGAGTTATTCCAATTAATTTGATGTGGTGGCCTTGCATCTTTTTTTCTGAATGTATGAATTAACTGTGCATGATTGATGTTGAAGTTGAGAATGTTGGCTCTTGAAGAATGATGAATTTAGAGAAGTTTTATTGCCTCTCTGAAAAATAAAAAAAAAATTTTGATTCTTAAAGCAAGAAAAATCAACAGAAAAAGAAAAAGAAAAAAAAGAAAAAAAAGAAAAAAAAAGAATTATATGCTCATAAAAGAAAAATCAAAAGAGCAAGGATCCAAGGCTTTGAGCATCAATGGTTAGGAGGGTTAAAAATCAGCCTAAAAAGCTCAATTAAGTTGCTATCCCTAACTAAATGCTTGTGGTGTAAAGGTGTCAAGTGAAAAGCTTGAGACTGAGCAGTTAAAGTCGTGATCCAAAGCAAAAGAGTGCTTAAGAACTCTGGGTACCACTGAATAGGAATTTAAGAAAAGCTAAATTCGAATACAAAGGGTTCCCCCAGTTAAGTGCCGGTGACATATCCGGTGGTAATACGGGAAAACAAAATGCTTAGAGTCACGGCTAGGCTAAGAAAGGTGCAAAGCACCAAAAGAAGCTGTGTTCAAGAATCAAGAAGAGCTAAACTAAGAGAATCAATAACATCCTCCGGATTCTAGTTCCAAGAGGTGTCAATATTTCTGAATTTCAAAGGAAAATGAGATGCCAACACTGTTCAGAAGTAAAGAGCTATTAGCCCCACTCATCAATTGGAACTGAGCTTCATTGGAAAACTTCAAAACTTATTGTGTCTTTCTCTTCTTTTTAGTCCTATTTGTTTTTGGTTGCTTGAGGACAAGCAATAGTTTAAGTTTGGTGTTCTGATGAGCGGATATTTTATACGCTTTTTGATGCTATTTTTCTAGTGTTTTTAGTATATTTTATTATGTTTTATTATGTTTTAGTAGGTTTTAATGCAAAATTTACTTTTTGGATACTACTTTGAGATTTTATATTTTTCTTATGATTTTAGGTAATTTTTGGGTGAATTCGGCAAGTTTTGGCAAAGTCTGATTCAGAGGCAAGGAAGGCATAGCAGATGTTGTTAGAATCTAAACTCTGTGCATTCAAATGAGCATTTCTGGAGCTACAGATTTCCATATGATGCGTTCTTAATGGCATGAGAAAGCTAACTTTCAGAACTTTCCAGAAATATATAATAGTCTATACTTGTTTTTGGATTGGATAGCCCAAAACGGGCGTTGAACGCCCAAACTACCCCATAGTGGGCGTTCAACGCCCCAAGAGGACCAAGGCCAGTGTTCAATGCCACCAAGGGAGCTCAGGGCAGCGTGGACAACCCTCTAACGGGCGTTCAACGCCCATTCCTCAAGTTAGATGCCAAGCTCAGCCCAAGACACTTACCTACGTGGGCCCAGAAGTGGATTTTCGCACCTTTCTGCTTAGTTTAGTTCACTTTTGTAATTTTTAATTATTAGTATTAGTATATATAAGGAAAGATCACCATTGTTTAGGATCTTCTCCATCACATTCGAATTGCACATGTTACTTTCTGTACATTATGAGCAACTAAACCTCCTAGGTTAAGGTTAGGAGCTCTGCTAATTCCTATGGATTAATGCAATTACTTTTCTACTTCAATCTATGTTTGATTCTATTCTATGATGCATTGTCGTTCTTCATCCTTATGAATCTCGATTCTACATCAGTTTCTTATGAGTCCTGACCTGGATAGTATTGAGCTACAACTTGAGAATTCATCACGGGTTCTAACAAGTTATCTGGGCTAATTGGGGTATGTGACATAAAACCTCGTTAGTCAGCGGTAATTGAGGTTCCTGTGGCTCTAAGGGCTAGAATCATAGAGCGTCAGTCTCTGATTCGGAAGGTCCGACCTGTTCTGTGGGGTTTTGAGTAGGATCATCAAGAGATTGAATTACGTGCGCTTCACCCTCTCCTAGATTAATCTAGTCCGTTTGGATGTTTTGTTTGGACCTGATGAGATTAATGACCACGATCAATGGCTTAATCACTTATAGCCTTGCTATTGAAGGAATTACTCAATATTGGAGTATTTAGTATGATGTGTTGATCCAGAAGAATCAGTATCTCTGAAGCCTTAACTAATCTATCATTACTGTCTTTACATCAACTCTTTATCGCTTTTGTTATTGCTTGTTTATGCACCTACAACAAACAACAACTATCTTTCTATTCACCTGACTAAGATCTGCAAGATAGCCACAACTTGCTCAATCCGGCAATCCTCGTGGGATTCGACCCTCACTCACCTGAGGTATTACTTGGACGACCTGGTGCACTTGCTAGTTCAGTTGTGCGAGTCCCAAATTCGCGCACTAAGTATCCTTTCGTTTGCTTTTGTGTTATTTCAATCTTATGTTCGTTTGATTTCATATCATTATTTTCCATTGATTTTCATAGTTTTCCTAGTTTTTCTGACGTTTTTAATCATGTATAGCACTTAGAACAGGAACAGTAAAACTTAAGCGAAAAAATAGCATGCCCTGGAGAGGACACGCTGTGAGAGCTAAACGCTAGGGAGGGCGTTTAGCGCCAAGGGAGGAGGATTTGGCTTGGAAATTTAACGTCCAAAAGGGAGCACCCAAAGCAAAATTTTTGCTCCTCCTAGGATGTTTAATGCCCATTGCTGACGTTAAACGCCGAAAAAAAAGTATACCCCTTGCTGGCGTTAAACGTCAGATCCGGCGTTTAACGCCCGCCGGGGGGGGGGGGAGTCTCGAGAATGGAAGCATGGTTTTGGCTATTGGTTTCCCCAACCTCCCAACCACTTTTACCCATTCAAACTTTTTCCATTCTCTTTCATCTTTCACCCACTTTTCCATCCACATTCATCCATCCTATCACCCATCACTTCCCTTGATTTTCTCAACCCACGTTTTACTCCACCCAATCCACTCTCATCAATCCCATCTATCTCTCCTCCCAACAACCCAAATTCAAATTCAAATCCCCCCACCCTTCCCCATAACCGAACCACTTTCCCTACCCACCTATAAATACCTCTTCATCCACTTTCACCACACCTCACACTACTCTCTCCTTCTTACTTACCACCATACACACTTCCTTTTCCCCTTTTTCCTTCCTCTTTCCAACCAAAGCCAAAGCCCTTCTCCCTTCTCTTGCATCTCTTTCTTTTATCTTCTTTTTCTTTTCTTATTTTCTATCTTTATTTTGCTCGGGGATGAGCAAAGCTTTTAAGTTTGCTGTTGGGCACTCCGCTTTTTCTCTCATTTTTTTTACTACCTCTATGGCACCCAAGAAGGGAGAATCCTCCTCAAGAAAGAGGAAGGAAAAGGCGCCTACTCCCGACCCATGGGACTTCACTCAGCTATCCTCTAAGACACATGAGGAGCATTTTTAAGAGGTAGTGCACCAGAAGAAGGTGATTTCTAAGGTCCGCTTAGATCAGAAGTCGGAGGAGTACCCAGAAATCCTATATCAAATTCTGAGACGGGGTTGAGAAGTTCTAGCCAACCCCATGACTAAGGTTAGAGTAGTAATGGTGCAGGAGTTCTACGCTAATGCTTGGGTGACATACAAGCATGTGAAAGGCGTGAACCCAGAGCCGAAGAATTGGCGCACCATGGTCAGAGGGCACATCATGGATTTAAGCCCGGAGAGTGTGAAGGTGGCGCTACAGTTACCACCATCCGGAGAGGACCCTCACTCATACACTCGGAGGTCAGCACTGACCAGCGGTTGGATCAGGTCCTTGAGGACATTTGCCTCCCCGGAGCTCAATGGAAGAGGGATTCTAAAGGCAAGCCGTACCAGCTGGATAGGCATGATCTCAAGCTAGTAGCTAGAGGATGGTTGGAGTTCATCCAATGCTCCATCACCCCTACTAGTAACCGTTCTAAGGTTACAATCGAGCGAGTAGTGATGATTCACTGTATTATGCTTAGCAATAAGGTGGAGGTGCACGAGGTGATCCCTCAGGAGTTTTACAGAATAGTTGACAAGTCCTGCACCACTGCAGGATTGGCTTTCTCTCATCTCATCTACCGCCTATATGTATTAGTTGTAGCCCACATTGATGGAGATACCCTAATCGGAGTTGAGAGATCGATCACAAAAAAGGGTATGGAGCAGGTTAGAGAGCTTGAGCATACACCGCGGCAGGAGCTAATTCCGTTGCCTCTATAAGATCTTCCAGGGTTGCCTCAGAGAGTTTACTTCCCTCTTCGTGACTATTGGGATTAGTTGACCACATTTATAGAGGAGCATACATCATCTGTGGATCAGCTGAGGATAGAGCATCAGGATCACGTTGCACTCCTCCACCAGATGATAGAGGAGCAGAGGAGGCAGAGGCGTGATATAGAGGAGCTTAAGTGCTCTAGAGGATTCCCCGGAGGGAGCAGCAGTCACCATCACTGAGGTGGTTGAGTTTCATTCTCCCTTCTTTTAGCTTATGTCTATTTTTTAGTATTTCATTTTATTTTCTGTTTTCTTTTCTAAGTTTGCATGATCATTATTAGGATTTTCCTACTTTCTAGTTTAGTATTTATTTTAGGGTTCTGTGTTTATTTTAAAAAGATGTCTTATGTATCACTTACTGATCTTAAACAAAAAATCAAAAGAAAAAGAAGTAGTAAAATACATGAGATTTTGAGTTATATATTGCGTGTTCTAGTACTTTAATGTGGTGGTACTATCTCTATTTCTGAATGTATGAATTAACTATGCATATTTGATATTGGAGTTGAGTATATTGGTTCTTGAGGAATAGAAACTTAGAGAAGTATTATGGATTCTTAAACTAAGAAAAACATTAATTCTTGAAGCAAAATAAACAGCAAAAAGAATTGAATATATATATATATATATATATATATATATATATATATATATATATATATATCAAACGAAAAGGTCAAAGGCTTTGAGCATCAATGGTTAGGAGGGTCAAAACTGATCTAAAACTCAAAAGAGTGGTTTTTCCTAACCATATGTTTGTGGTGTGAAGGTGTCAAGTAACCCTTAAGACTAAACACTTAAATTCGTGACTCGTTGTTGTTACAGAGTATGCCTAAGGCTCTGAGCACCACTATCTGGGAGAAAAAGGAAGAGAAATTCGAACTCAAGGAGTTCCCCAGTTAAGTGCTTGTGGTGTTCTTGTTTCAAGAGTAACTTGAAGACAAAACACTTAGAGTCATGGCTAGGCTCAAGGTGCAAAGCACCAAAGAAAGAAGAGCTGTGTTCAAGAATGAATTAGAACCTAAAGAAGAGAATCTATAATATCATCCGAGTTCTAGTTCTGAAGGATACTTATATTTCTAAGCTACAAAGGGTAGTCAGATGCCGAAGCTATTCAGAATTGGAGTGTCAGAAGCCCCATTCAATAAATAGACTTGAGCTTAAGTGACAACTCAAAGTACTAAGCATTTTCTCTTCTTGCTCCTATATTGTTTTGGTTGCTTGAGGACAAGCAATAGTTTAAGTTTGATGTTATGATGCGTGAGCATCTTATACCCTTTTTCCTATCATTTTCTAGTTGTTTTTAGTTAGATTTTATTTAGTTTTACTTTATTTGAGTACAAAGATCCTTTTTGGATACTACTTTGAGTTGTTTCAGTATTTTCATGATTTCAGGTGAAATTCGGAGCAATTTGGCAGAGTCTGGAGTTAAAAGGAAGAAATGCTGGCAGCACTCTCCTTGGGCGCTAAATGCCCAACTGGTGTTTAGCACCAGTAGGGGACTCAGAGCTAGGAGTGCATGCTCCCCTTGGGGCGTTTAATGTTTAATCTGGCGTTAAATGCCAGCAGCTGTGCGAATTCACACTCATGTGGGCCTCTCAAGTGGATTTAACACTTATTAGTTTTATTTTATTTTCTTTTTATAATTTTTATTTACAAATAATATCTTTTAGGTTTAGGATTTATTATTTTATTTTATTTCTGTTTCAAATTAGGTTAGTATTTAAAGGAAAAGATCACTTGTAATTCAGATCTTCTTCCTTCTGCACTTTTTTCATAATCCTGTTTTTTCTGTAAGTCATGAGCAACAAAACCTCCTAGTTAAGGTTTGGAGCTCTATTTATTTCTATGGATTGACATTATTATTCTTCTATTTGAATTAATATTTTTATTCAATTCTAAGGATTGTTTTCGTTTTTAATCTTATGAACTGGAAGGAACGAAAGTATGACCCTTTTCTACATGAGTTCTTGTGATTCTCGAGAGAGTTACTCACTTGAACTACAGCTTGAAAACAAACTCCTCCTAAATTGCTAATTACACGAACTAATTGGGATATGTGACATAAAATCCTGTTAGTTTTGGGTAATTAGGGTTTTTGTAGTGTTAAACTAGTTTTCTGAACTTAACCCTCTAATCGGAATTAAGTGATCACGAGAGTAGCGGTTAATGAAGGTTAGAGGAGGCTAAATCACTAAGAGATTAGGGTTTAGACATTTACAGTTTGCCATAAAATGAATCATGCATTGTTAAAATGGTTGGTAATAAATTTTAATCCAGAAAGATAAACATCTCTGAAGCCTTAATTGTTTTCTCATATTGTTTTCACACCAAACCTTTTATTTGCTTTTCTTTATTTTCTTATTTACTCTTTTATGTGAACTGATTCACCAAACTCCTTTTTGATTCGCCTGACTAAGTCCAACCAGACAACTATTGTTTGCTCAGTCTGACAATTCTCGTGGGATCGACTCTCACTCACGGAGGTATTACTTGGATGACTCGATGCACTTGTCAGTTAAGCTGTGCGAGTTCTCAATTCGTGCACCAAGGGATGATAGAAATTGAGCTTGAAGATCTTTTTTCCAATTCTTGTGAATTGGGATTCGGGATTGATAACGTGACATTTAATCAACCTACATCTAGATTCATGAAATTGCGTGACTCTAAATTAGAGAACAAGCTTCATCTCTTCTCATGAGCAATTAGATCAAGAAATTGGTAATTGATCAAGTCAAGAGAGATTGAATTATCAAGAAATTGAAATTCAATCACTTATGATTTGCTAAGAGATCAATGATTGCATGATTGAAGTTGAGATGAAAACTATTTGATCTAGAAAATTCAATATCTCTGAACTCCAATGATCATCCTCCATTACTCTCTTATTCCCTTGCTTTAATTGCTTTCAATTAATATTCATTTACGTTGCTTCTTTTATATTCTTGCAATTTACAATTCTTGCAATTTATGTTCCAGTATTTACATTCTAGCAATTTATATTTATCTTCTTTACTTTTAAATCATTTATTACTTCCATTTACTTATTGCTCAAGTAATTTATATTTCATGTTTCTATTATCAATTGCTCATCATCAAATTATGAATTGTCTAACTAGAATACTCAATCAATCATTACTTGCTTAATTTCTCAATCCTCATGGAAATGATAACCCACTCTCTATGGTATTACTTGATGCAATCTGGTGCACTTGTCGGTAGTTAAGCAGAAATTGTAAAATTATTGTATATAATATTTTTTAGTAGGCAACTTGTATTTATTAGTGTATGACACTGTATAACCTTGTTAATTGCAGACAAAAGCAACTTTGGTGGATGACACTAGTGCAACAAAGGTGGTTTTGTTATGAACTTTTGTGAATTATTGGTTTTTCCCCCTTCAGCTGAATCTATATATATGTTATATTTGTATTTTCATTTCCAAGCAAAGGCAAAAGAGAATAAGAAAAAGATGTCGAAAGTGAGATCCTTGTCCAATTTAAAGCATGTTAAAGAGATTAATTTATTTCAATCTACACCCGAGAATTATGGACCTATAAATATAGGATTGGTATTAGTGACCCTAATGTTGCTCATTTTTTATGCTAAAATAGTTATTTATCTTGTGCAGGCTACTCAGCAAAAATTTTCCCACCTCCTGTTGGGTTTAGAATGAAACAACTCATTTTGAGACCTCTAATACCACCAACTCAGAACCCTTTAGAGCCACTTGGAACAGTCAGCTTAGGGACATCTGCAAGCTTGTTTATCTTCATGCCAGTACCTGATTTTAGGCCTCCAACTAACATTTGAGGAGATTCATTAATGGGTAAAAGCACCAAGTGAAGAGTCATATGTATTTTGTTGATCTATAAGTGAAGAGTCGTATGTATTTTATGAACTTAATTATCTTTTGGTTCATTAATAGTTGTAAACTTATGAGCTGGTATATAAGTTACAAAACCACCATATTAGAGTCATATGTATTTTGCTGCTACACAAACAATCTCATACTTCTTTGATTAATGGAAAATTCTTTGATTAATGGAAAATATATTTAGGATCTAACTTACAATAATTTCGTTACCAAATTTTTATATATTCATCCATCAAAAGATGTGATTACACATTTGTAATATAAATCTAATTTCTTTTAATACAATACGATTTCAGACTTAGGTAATATCAAATTCATTAGCATAAAATATGACCTTACATAGGTTTAGTTATATCTCAAAAGCATTATATAGCAACATAATTACCACAACAAATAAAAAATAAGGTCATATGATCTACTTAGGACATGTCCTAAAGGCTAATGCAATTAGGATACTAATTATAGCCAAAATTATAAGTTTAAAATATTTGTTATCATATCTACCACCTGGAGGTCTAATTTCATTCTGAATTTTCAAATTTAATTCCAAATCTAACTCTTTCACTCTATGATCTAGCTCCTTCAATCTTTATTCCATTAAAATAACATTCTTAGAAGTAATTTCTCATCAGTACTTTCTTTAACTAATATATCTAGCCACTTGAAATACTTGCAATGTGGGACTGGTGCCTGAAAATTGAAAATTTCAATTGTAAAAATATAAAAAATATATAAATTTTTTAGAAAGAAAAGATATACAAAAAAATCAACTTCATGCAAAAATTATAAATCATTACTTACATTATAATTAGGACTTTTCAGGAAGAACCTATCTGGGTTTAGTTTTGTGCAAGATTGAAAGATAATCGCATAGATGCTACAATGACTTCTTGAAGACATGAATTTCTTCTTTCTTGATTTTCCAACACCCCCAGAAGAAAAATGTAGCTCCTATTGTCTCTGTCAACACTATAATCACGCAGAGTCGAATCCTAATCCAAAATGTTTACCTTTAGTTCTCAAGAAAAACTTAAGAGTTACACTAATAGAATAAGTGTACAAATAGACATTCTTTGGATCAAACATTCTCAGGCTAAACCTTTGACTCAGAGTGACCTGCAGCCAAATCTCAAAACTTTATATATCATATCTTCAAGTCTTCTCAAGCTTAGTCTTAACTCAGATTGGATCGTAATCCAACCTAACAACCTTAGATATTCTTCTAACATTTTCAAGAAAGACTCAAGTTGGATACTCCACCAATCTAAAAATATAACCTTCTCAAGTTTATGAAGACTCAGATTGGCTCCTCACCAACCTTAGAATTTCAGATATTCTTACTGTAAGCTTTTTTAAAACTAGGCAGTAATTTAGATTGGATGCCCCGGCAATCTGAAAAACTTTAGATATTCGACTAACCATTTGAAACAAGACTCAGATTAGATACCCCACTAATATTCATTAGATATTCTTTCATCAAATCTTTTTAAATCAAGCTTTGACTCAGATTGAACAGCAACCCAACTTAAGAACTTAGATATTTCTTTGACCTTCTCTAGCAAAACTCAGATTGGCAAACCACTAACCTTAAAACGTTAGATATTTCTTTGACCTAGTTAAGACTTATATTGGCAACCCATAAACGTAGGGACCTTAAATATTCTTTCTTTAAGCCTTTTCAGGATTAGAGTTATTATCGAATCAATTTACAAAAAATATTCGTGAAGTACAAAGCGTCACAGTTTAACCAAGGGGTTTGAGAAATTCGAAAACTCAACAACTTAGTTCCCTAATATCTAATTCATGAATATTATCTAATAAACACCAAACATTTTCAGATATTTAAAATTATATATAATGTGTGTACTATATTGCAAATTGTTTTTCTTTTCTACGATGAGTAGGACTCACGGGGTGAAGAGAATGATAAAAAAATTTATAGTGAATACATCTTTTTTTAGTTCTTTTCTTCAACTCTTCATCACCTTATCAAGGTTTCAAAAGCTTGAATATATGGTTCTTATAGCATTGAAGAGCCTTGAAAACCCTCCCAATCACGATCACATTTTTTTAAGAAGGGTATAAAGAATGAGTATTTTATTTTTGTGTTAGTGCATTATCCTCTTGTGATAATTTTGTACTATGCTTCCAGTAGATGAGAGAAAAGTCATTTTCAAAATGGTTTAACTTGTTGAATATTGCTCATTTTTAAACGCTAAAGTCAAAACACATGTTTTGTTTCCTTGGACGTCTTTTTAAATAAATACTTTTCATTACTTTAAGTTTTTCGGTAGATGTTTCCTAGATATGTTATCACAACTTTTATTTGGTGTTTAATTATCATTATACAATTATTAAACTATATTTGGCTTTGTTAATCATATATTTATTGATATTAGCAAAATTACAAGAAGCGAAGGACAATAGACTAATTACAAAAGTAAAATTTAAAAAGAAATACTAGAGAGCTATGGAAATTTATTGTTTTTGATCATTATTTTTAACTATCAATCCAATTTTAGTCTAATAATCCAAAAATATATTTTTGCCCATAATTTTTAACATTGATGACTAATTAATGACCGAAAACAATACTAATATTCCTGAAACTTAAATACAGCAAACATTTAAAATTCTAAATAATTGATTTAGTTTAAAGTTCTAAATAATATATAGCCTTAGATTTCATAAGATAAAAATGAATTGACCCTCTAGTATTTTACAAACATTCAAGCAAGCATGAACACACCCATTAACCATTCCTCTTCAAGCTTTCAAGTAACACAATCTCATTGTCCAATCTTAGAAGGTTGTCTACACTCCACAGCACTCGTTAATGTATGGATGCATTGTTATTATTCAGAATAAATAATGCCATAATTAAGGAGAAAAAATATGGTAAGAAAAATGCATAAATACCAGTTCCACCCACATATACTTAAACAGTAATTTTAAGGCTAACATAGCATAAAAAGTTGTATAAACAGAAATAATTATAAGAAATGTTGCAGCAAGCAAATTTGTGACAACAGTGCAACTTAACAAGAATTATGCATGACAAAAACAAATGTTGAGACATAAAATGCAATCTTCAAATATTATAAAGGGTACAGAACCACTGTTATGGAAGAAAAGCTTGAAATCTAGACATGCTTACAGGAATCAACAATTACCAATAGAAAGAAAATAACTATAAGCCTTCATGCCTTCATGCCTCTATTTGCCACTATTTGGGTGGGACTTGGTGCAAAGAACTTTCCGTCCCTTAGCGCGTCGACGCTTCAAAATTGCTCTCCCACTTGTTCTCATTCGTCTGCAGAAACCATGGGTCCGAGCCAATGATTTCCGCGATCTGTTTCTCTTAGTCTGGCAAAGAGCAGCCTTGCCTGCCCTCACAACCAGGCCACGGCCCTTTTCTCTTCTAGCCCGAACATCAGATGTCAACTCCAATCTCAGCGACAAACCTGGAAATGTTAAGAAGTTAGTTGAGATCAAGACAAACTAGAATCTACACAAATTTAGTCATGAGGCTGGTTTGCAGCTCATTTTAAGAACAGAAGCGACAATGTGAACAAGCCTTAATTTAGTACAGGAGTTAAATACCGTTAAAAGCACCTTATTGGCTTTGGCCAAATTGTTCGTACTTTTTGTTGTTATAAGACTAAAAGATCTGCCACCATGACCATGTCTTGAATTTGACTAAACCAATTTCATGTTGTTAAATAATTTGCATTATCACTTTTATCTAAAGTTGGCAAATTAGATAAACTAATAAGAGTAAAATCGTGAATTTAGCTATTAAATATCAAATCAAAACAATTCCAACTAAATTCTAGATGTATGAAATTTAAATCAAAACACATTGTAAAATCAAAGTTAATTCCTCTGGTAATTGAACTTTCTACTATTCCCTAGTAATAACATAACATGCTGTTCTAGGAAAATCCACACAAGAAGAATAGCGCAAACTTTGGTTCTTAAAGTTTTGACAGGTGAAAATAATCCACGAAAGTAACAAACTTGACTCACATTTGTTATCAACAGGGGCTATTTTGACTATTCAAAATTTCGGGATAAAAATGGGCATTAATCCTCCCCAAGAAGAGTAACTCCCTACTGTACTTACGCTTTGAGAAATTTATGCATCTCCAATCTCATTGTTTTCATAAGTAACACAAACGCGGCTTCGCTTTTGGTTTTCACAAATGGAAGACAATTCCAGTTAGGCAGTTACAATCTCAAAACAACTATGAAGCTCAACGGCAAACTTGAATTAAAGAAACTGACAGAAGAAGAAAAAGAAGCAAACTTTAATTAAAGAAACTCACAGAAGAAGAAAAAGAAGTTACCTGAGAGGAGAGAGGAAGGGAAGGAAAGGGAGGTAGAAGAGGAGGAGAGGAAGGAGCAGTGGAGGAGGGGAGGGCGAGGGGAGGAGCGAGCGAGAGAGAGTGATGCTGGCCATGAAGCAGCGTGGAAGACGAGAGATGCCGAAGGGGAAGCGACTGGGACTCTGCTTATCCAAGGACTCAGTGGTAACGATGCCATTATTTCTTCAAGCCTCCTGGGCTCTTTTGTAAGCCTTAACAAGTCAAAATAAGGAAGTTTACTTAAGTTAGCTGAATAATTATGAGTTGATACTCAAATGGATGATTGAAGTTAAATTTGCATCTCAATCTCATCTTCAAATATTTATTTTACTCAATTCGATCATTAAATTTGATATACTATTAAGGAAAGAATTATGTTAGGAAGTGAATGAAAAATCTTGACAATGTGTATAATGGGTTTGTTATTTAGTCCAATAGAAATAAATAATAAATTCAAAATCTCTCAGTTATTTCACATTTTTAAAAAATTCAATAAGTTATTTTAAAAAAATAATCATCTAAAATCCTAATTTATTAAAACATTTTACTCCAATACTTTTTTTATTTTCAATCGGCAGCCACCCCACCTTCATCAATAATCATCTCATTTCACCGTCGTTTCTTAGCTTGTCACACACCACTCACCCTTAGTAAAAATAACCATCCACTTAAGGATAAAAATAATCATCCACATACCTAATAAATTGAACATCTAATATATTTTAATTATATATAACTAAACCCAATTCAATCAAAATAATCATCTACATAAAAATTAAAATAATCATTCGCATACCTATTAAAATGACCATCCTAAATTAACCATTAAAATAGAAAAAAAGATGAATAAACAGAAGAAATAACTATGATCATCCAACAATTTAATTTTTATTAAAAACAAAAGAAAAAATGTATAATTTAACACATGACTCTTATGATTTGATGTAACCATAAAATTGGAGAAATAAAAAATAGAAAAAAAGCTTGAACAGATGAGGAGACATGAGTGAGAATCAAAAGTAAGCAATTGAGCGTTTGATTTGATATTGTCTTCAAGCACGCGTACATTACATCTACCATACTCACACGGTTAATTCAAACAGTGGCATCGTTGAGCTTTTGGCGGCGTATGCGGGAACCCGTGGCGGCATCGACCGGAGTCTGTGGCAGCGTCCGCGACACGGTTACGTGAGGGGAAGAAAATGGTTATATTCGCGGTGAGGCTCCGACGGCGGAGGGGGCGGTGCGGCGCTGCTCCAGGAGGGCGGGACGTCGCTGACGCAAAAGGGGATGACGCTGCTTCGCGAGGGGGACGGCGGTGATTTGGGTTACTTGGTCACCGGATGGTTGCCGCCGACTCTGAGGAGAGAAGGGGCCTATGAGGCGCGGAGTGGATGTAGGAAACATCTGCATTTTGCTCATTCTATTTTCAGCCTAATGTTGAGTCATGTAGAACAAGGGTTGCAAAGAACGATGAGAGGGGAGAATCCTCATCAAGTAAAACAGCATACCCAATCTTTTTTCTAGAAGGAGCTACAATGGGTGCGGGTAGTGACTACTAGTTAGAGCAGAAGAAAATCGATGCTGCATATTTGCATGTGTTGCTTAACTATGACCAAATTTTATCTTACTTCATATGAGTTTTTCAAGTCTTTGTAAATATTGCAATTAATAAGATACTAACTTCTTAATTTAATCAAAACTTCTTTATCCTATTCTATCATATAGGTTATTCCAAGACGCAAATTCTGATACCTAATTGAACAATTTTCTACATTGGTTTAGAGAATACGTTAGTGTGCATCTAACTGACACAACAGATTCGGAACTGGTTGTCCTTAGTTGGGGCCCAATGAATAAGGGCACTACCTACCTGATATACAATGTTAAAAGATATCAGTTCCATATCTTACAGTGGTCGATTGGAAAGAAAATTCATAACACCGGAGTTTGGGTTTGTGGGATTCAGGCAGTGTCATTCTGATTGGTTCGGTGTGTTGCATGATATAATTGAATTAAAGTATTTCTATCGCACTACATACAAGGTGTACATGTTTAAATGTGAATTATATGATCCAAGTTCGTGACAAGGAGCTTGAAAGCACAAGAACTACGATATCACTGAAGTTAATGTAACCAGGGATATAGGCATTACAATCTTTTTATTTTGCCTCAAAATGCACGACAAGTATACTATTTGCCTTGTCCAATTCATGCAAGTGTAATTTGGTGGTTATGGTTAAGACTAAGCCAAGAGGCCACATCGAGTCTGATGATGGGACAGAGGGTCAGGAACCTTACAAGATTGACGACCTAACTCCTTTGAAAATGGTGGTTGGTACCGGTAAGCTAATCACCCTTAGGTCGACTATTATGGATGATGACATCATTGACCTTGGAATAGATCCCGACGCACTTTCACCAGAGGACGAAGATCTTCAAGAAGAAGACTGGGTCGATGGTGACGAAGAAGAGGAAGACGAGTTCGATGATCAGGAAACTATCTTGGAATAGGAGCATGGTGAACCAGAGGAAGAAGATGATAAATTTGAATAGGGTTAATGTAAACATAGTTCTGTGATATGTATTTCTTTACCAAACTTTATGAAGAATGTAATATAGTTAGCATTGTTTCAGATATTTCAATTATCATCATTCTGTATTTTTAATTTATATTTTTGATATCTCACATTAGGTTTAAAGTTTTCAATTATTAATTATTTGGGGATGTTATAGATGGACGACAAAAGATTTTAAAAGAAGAAAAAAAGATTACCGTCAGAATTACTGTTAGAATATTTTGACAGTATCAATTTTAAAAAATACAAAAATATTTCTGTCGGTATTACCGTCGGATTAATCCGCCGGTAAGATGGCGCGTAAATATTTTCTCTCCTTAAGTTTTCTCCAAGTTTTTTGTTTGATTTTGAATTTTTAACTCTGAAATATTATAATATATTATTATTATCATTTAAATAATTATCTTAATAACAAAAGAATGAGGTTAAAATGATTAGTGAAAATAGAGTATTGATAAATAAAAGCATGACAGAGGATAGGTTATTGATGACTGAAAAAAAAATTGTACAAGTTAAGAATTGCGAATTGAATGACTGAACTAAGTACTGAATGATTGACTGAGAACTGAGAAATGATTTAAGAAAACTGTATATGAGAACTGATTGTTTGATTGGGCCTTGGGCCGAACACAGGAACGGAGACACTCGTAAATTGTGTGCTGCTTTTCCGTTAGCCCTAGAAGTCCTATAGGCCAAAGTTCACTTGTAGTAGATATCATTTGTGTACCTCAGAGTGTTGCTCCTGTAGGCCGAGGTTCACCTACAGAGAGTTGCTATTCCTGTAAGCCTAAGTTCACTTGCAGAGGGTTGCTATGTTGTCTTTAGTTTTGAAAAAGCTATATTCGGCTAAGAATTCTGGATTACATCGGGAGCGGATATAAACCAACATGTGAGCTCATGACCTGTACTAGGACTAGACATGCATCATATTTGTTTGTGCACATTTCTCTGTGATGTATTTTTTATGTATATGTGTGGATGCTTTGTATGTACTTTATGATTGTTTGACTTCTGTGTTCTTTATGTGTTAAGTTGAATGTATTTTGTTGCTTGTTACTATTGGCTAATAATAGCAAAATGAACTTAACTTCTAACCCGGACCCTACTAAGGACTACCCAGCTCTTTCCCACTCTTTCCAACCCTTTTAGTTATAGGTGCGAAGGCTTATCGCGAAGCTGCAGAAGCATAGAAGAATTTCTTTGCGAGTTGGGTTATTAGAATTTATTTACCCCTTGCCTTGTTAGTTGAAGCTTTTATTTTAGAGGGTAGGCTTGTATTTGTTGTTCATTGATAAGTATAATGTATTACTTGTAATTATGTGATTATTATTATTGATTAGAAGTCTTTGACGAACGATTTTTAATGAATGAAAACAAAATTTACTAGCTTTTTCCTAAAACTAGGAACGTCTTAATGTCATAAAGGCTTAATATTAAATAGATAATAAAGGCATTAGGTTAGTAATGCCGTATGTTTGGTATAATGTAATGTCCCAACTTTCAGCACATCATGATCGTACCAAAAGTAAGGCATTACTAACCTAATTCGTTTATTATCTATTTAATACTGAGTCTTTACGTGTTAATCTGTCCATAATTTTACTAAAAAGTTAAAACTTTTTCAACAAGAACAAATGACACATACTTATACTTAATATTAATAATACATTATAGTATAACATAAAAAATCAATTGCAAAAGCTACACCTTTGAGTAAAATTTCAACTAACAAGGCGAGAGGAAAGAAATAAATTCTAACTATAACTCAACTTGCAAATAAATTCTTCCATGCTTCCACAGCTTCACAATAAGCTTTCACACCTGTAGCTGAAAGGGTTGGAAAGGGGGGGCTTAAGAATTGGAAAGTCCTTAGTAGAGTTGGGGTGGATAGTTTTGTTCATTTTTATATTATTAGCTGATGAGCGGATAATTTATACGCTTTTTGGCATTGTTTTTAGTATGTTTTTAGTAGGATCTAGTTACTTTTAGGGATGTTTTCATTAGTTTTTATGTTAAATTCACATTTCTGGACTTTACTATGAGTTTGTGTGTTTTTCTGTAATTTCAGGTATTTTCTGGCTGAAATTGAGGGACTTGAGCAAAAATCAGATTCAGAGGTTGAAGAAGGACTGCTGATGCTGTTGGATTCTGACCCCCCTGCACTCAAAGTGAATGTTCAGGAGCTACAGAACTCGAAATGGCGCGCTTCCAATTGCGTTGGAAAGTAGACATCCAGGGCTTTCCAGAAATATATAATAGTTTATACTTTGGCCAAGAATTGACGACGTAAACTGGCGTTCAACGCCAGCCTTCTGCCCAAATCTGGCGTCCAGCGCCAGAAAAGGATCCAAAACCAGAGTTGAACGCCCAAACTGGCACAGAAACTGGCGTTCAACTTCACAAATGGCCTCTGCACGTGCAACACTCAGGCTCAGCCCAAACACACACCAAGTGGGCCCAGGAAGTGGATTTATGCATCAATTACTTACTCATGTAAACCCTAGTAGCTAGTTTATTATAAATAGGACCTCTTACTATTGTATTAGGTATCTTTGGTCTCAGTTTTAATTCATTGTTCATCTTAGGAGACTATTGATCATGCTTTAGGAGGCTGGCCATCTCGGCCATGCCTGGACCTTTCACTTATGTACTTTTAACGGTAGAGTTTCTACACTCCATAGATTAAGGTGTGGAGCTCTACTGTTCCTCAAGGATTAATGCAAGTACTACTGTTTTCTATTCAATTCATCTTATTTCGCTTCTAAGATATCCATTCGTACCCAAGAATGTGATGAAGGTGATGATTATGTGTGACGCTTATCATCCTTCTCCCTTATGAACGCGTGCCTGACAAACACTTCTGTTCTACATGAATTAAGCTAGAATGAGTATCTCTTAGATCTCCTAACCAGAATCTTCGTGGCGTAAGCTAGAATGATGGCGGCATTCAAGAGAATCCGGAAAGTCTAAACCTTGTCTGTGGTATTCCGAGTAGGATTCAATGATTGAATGACTGTGACGAGCTTCAAACTCGCGAGTGCTGGGCGTTAGTGACAGACGCAAAAGGAGGGTGAATCCTATTCCAGCATGATCGAGAACCGACAGATGAATGGCCGTGCTGTGACAGAGCATGTGAGCATATCTTTCACTGAGAGGAGGGGATGTAGCCACTGACAACGGTGATGCCCTTGCATAAAGCCAGCCATGGAAAGGAGTAAGACTGATTGGATGAAGATTGCAGGAAAGCAGAGGTCCAGAGGAATGAAAGCACCTCCATTCGCTTATCTGAAATTCCTACCAATGAATTACATAAGTATCTCTATCCCTCTTTTATTATATCATATTCGAAAACACCATTATCACTTTATATCCGCCTGACTGAGATCTACAAGGTGACCATAGCTTGCTTCATACCAACAATCTCCGTGGGATTCGACCCTTACTCACGTAAGGTATTACTTGGACGACCCAGTGCACTTGCTGGTTAGTTGTATCGAAGTTGTGACAATTATGTATTGAGATCAGAGCACCAAGTTGCTCACGTTGCCGGGGATTGTTTGAGCCTGGACATCACAATTTCGTGCACCAAGTTTTTGGCGCCGTTGCCGGGGATTGTTTGAGTTTGGACAACTGACGGTTCATCTTGTTGCTCAGATTAGGTAATTTTCTTTTTGTTTTCTTTTCAAAAAAATTTTTCAAAAATATTTTCAAAAATCTCTCATCTGTTTTCGAAAAAAAAATAATAATAATAAAAATGTTTTCAAAAATTGGATTCAAAATTTTTAAGAATGAATTCTAGTGTTTCATGAAGCATGTGAAGCCTGGCTGGCTGTAAAGCCATGTCTATTCCTTTGGGAATGAGTATGTCAGGCATGTCATATCTAAATTACATGCTGAAGCTTGGCTGGCCATTGGCCATGTCTAGTGTTTTGGACCGGAGCTTTCATTGAAAGCTTGGCTGGCTAGTGAGCCATGTCTAATTCCTGGACTGAAGCTTTAGACTAAGAATGCAAGATTCCTGGAATTCATATTAAAAATTTTGGAATCCTTATTTTCCTTTTTCAATTAATTTTCGAAAATTCAAAAAAAAAAATTAGAAAATCATAAAAATCAAAAATATTTTTGTGTTTCTTGTTTGAGTCTTGAGTCACATTATAAGTTTGGTGTCAATTGCATATGCATCTAGCATTTTTTCGAAAATTCATGCATTCATAGTGTTCTTCATGATCTTCAAGTTGTTCTTGGTAAGTCTTCTTGTTTGATCTTGATAATTTTTTGTTTTGTGTTGTATAGTGTTTTTCATATGCATTCTTGAATTCTTGGTGTCTAGGCATTAAAGAATTCTAAGTTTGGTGTCTTGCATGTTTTCTTTGCATAAAAAATTTTTTCAAAAATATATTTTTGATGTTCATCATGACATTCATAGTGTTCTTGGTGTTCATCTTGACATTCATAGCATTCTTGCATGCATTCATTGTTTTGATCTAAAAATTTCATGCATTGCATCTTTTTAGTGTTTTTCTCTTGCATCATAAAAATTCAAAAATAAAAAAAATATCTTTCCCTTTTTCTCTCATCAAATTCGAAAATTTGGATTGACTTTTTCAAAAATTTTAAAATCAAGTTGTTTCTTATGAGTCAAATCAAATTTTCAATTTGAAAATCTTATCTTTTTTAAAATCTTTTTCAAAAATCAAATCTTTTTCAAAATTCTTATTTATTTTCGAAAATTCCAAAAATATTTTTCAAAAATCTTTTTCTTATTTTTATACCAAATTTTCGAAAATAACATAATCAATTAGTGTTTTGATTCAAAAATTTGAAGTTTGTTACTTGCTTGTTAAGAAAGATTCAAACTTTAAGTTCTAGAATCATATCTTGTGATTTCTTATGAATCAAGTCATTAATTGAGATTTTAAAAATCAAATCTTTTTCAAAATTAGTTTCTAAAATATCTTCTTATCCTATCTTTTTCAAAAATATCTTTTCAAAATATCTTTTCTAACTTCCTAACTTCTTATCTTTTCAAATTTGTTTCAACTAACTAACTAACTTTTTGGTTGTTTCTTAACTTTTTCAAAACTACCTAACTAACTCTCTCTCTCTCTAATTTTCGAAAATATCTTCCCTCTTTTTCAAAAATTTCTTTTTTATTAAGTAATTATTTTTATTTTTAAATTTTAAAAATTTTTCGAAAATTTCTAACATTTTTCAAAAACCATTTTTCAAAAATCACTAACTCTTTTTCAAAATAATTTTCGAAAATTATCCCTCCCCCATCCTATTCTATTTATTCATTCATATCCTAACATCTCATCTCACATCTCTTCCATCCGTACAGTTGTGTTTCTTCCTTTACATCACATTCTTTGTCTCCCCCTCTTTTCTTCCACTCACAAAGGGATCCCTATACTGTGGTATAAAGGATCTCTATTATTATTATTATTTTTCTGTGCCTTCTTCTTTATCATATGAGCAGGAGCAAGGATAAGAACATTCTTGTAGAAGCAGATCCAGAACCTGAAAGGACTCTGAAGAGAAAATTAAGAGAAGCTAAAATACAACAATCCAGAGATAACCTTTCAGAAATTTTCGAACAGGAAGAGGAGATGGCAGCCGAAAATAATAATAATGTAAGGAAGATGCTTGGTGACTTTACTGCACCTAATTCCAATCTACATGGAAGAAGCATCTCTATTCCTGCCATTGGAGCAAACAACTTTGAGCTGAAACCTCAATTAGTTTCTCTGATGCAGTAGAACTGCAAGTTTCATGGACTTCCATCTGAAGATCCTTTTCAGTTCTTAACTGAATTCTTGCAGATATGTAATACTGTTAAGACTAATGGAGTAGATCCTGAAGTCTACAGGCTCATGCTTTTCCCTTTTGCTGTAAGAGACAGAGCTAGATTATGGTTGGATTCTCAACCCAAAGACAGCCTGAACTCTTGGGATAAGCTGGTCACGGCTTTCTTAGCCAAGTACTTTCCTCCTCAAAAGCTGAGCAAGCTTAGAGCTGATGTTTAAACCTTCAGACAGAAAGAAGGTGAATCCCTCTATGAAGCTTGGGAAAGATACAACCAGTTGACCAAAAAGTGTCCTTCTGACATGCTTTCAGAATGGACCATCCTGGATATATTCTATGATGGTTTATCTGAGCTATCAAAGATGTCACTGGACACTTCTACAGGTGGATCCATTCACCTAAAGAAAACGCCTGCAGAAGCTCAAGAACTCATTGACATGGTTGCTAATAACCAGTTCATGTACACTTCTGAAAGGAATCCTGTGAGTAATGGGACGCCTATGAAGAAGGGAGTTCTTGAAGTTGATACTCTGAATGCCATATTGGCTCAGAACAAAATATTGACTCAGCAAGTCAATATGATCTCTCAGAGTCTGCATGGAATGCAAGCTGCATCCAACAGTACTCAAGAGGCATCTTCTGAAGAAGAAGCCTATGATCCTGAGAACCCTGCAATAGCAGAGGTGAATTACTTAGGTGAACCTTATGGAAACACCTATAACTCAACATGGAGAAATCATCCAAATTTCTCATGGAAGGATCAAAAGCCCCAACAAGGCTTTAATAATGGCGGAAGAAACAGGTTTAGCAATAGCAAGCCTTTTCCATCATCAACTCAGCAACAGACAGAGAACTCTGAACAAAATGCTTCTAATTTAGCAAATCTAGTCTCTAATCTATCTAAGACCACTGTAAGTTTCATGAATGAAACAAGATCTTCCATTAGAAATCTGGAAGCACAAGTGGGCCAGCTGAGTAAAAGGATCACTGAAATCCCTCCTAGTACTCTCCCAAGCAATACAGAAGAGAATCCAAAAGGAGAGTGCAAGGCCATTGACATAAGCGCCATGGCCGAACCTGTGAGGAGAGGAGAGGACGTGAATCCCAAGGAGGAAGACCTCCTGAGACGTCCAGTGATCAATAAGGAGCTTCCCTCTGAGGAACCAAAGGAATCTGAGACTCATCTAGAGACTATAGAGATTCCATTGAACCTCCTTATGCCCTTCATGAGCTCTGATGAGTATTCCTCTTCTGAAGAGAATGAGGATGTAACTGAAGAGCAAACTGCCAAGTTTCTTGGTGCAATCATGAAGCTGAATGCCAAATTATTTGGCATTGATACTTGGGAAGTTGAACCTCCCTTGTTCGTCAATGAACTAAGTGATCTAGATCAACTGACATTGCCTCAGAAGAGACAGGATCCTGGAAAGTTCATAATACCCTGTACCATAGGCACCATGATCTTTAAGGCTCTGTGTGACCTTGGTTCAGGAATAAACCTCATGCCCCTCTCTGTAATAGAGAAACTGGGAATCTATGGGGTGCAAGCTGCTAAAATCTCACTAGAGATGGCAGACAGCGCAAGAAAACAGGCATATGGACAAGTAGAGGACGTGTTAGTAAAGGTTGAAGGCCTTTACATACCTACTAATTTCATAGTCCTGGATACTGGAAAGGAAGAGGATGAATCCATCATCCTAGGAAGACCTTTCCTGGCCACAGCAAGAGCTGTGATTGATGTTGACAGAGGTGAAATAGTCCTCCAATGGAATGAGAACTCCCTTGTATTCAAAACTCAAGGATCTCCCTCTGCAACCATGGAGAGGAAGCTTGAAAAGCCTCTCTCAAAGCAGAGTCAACCAGAGCCCCCACAGTCAAACTCTAAGTTTGGTGTTGGAAGGCCACAACCAAACTCTAAGTTTGGTGTTGAACTCCCATATCCAAACTCTAAGTTTGGTGTTGGAGAGTCTCAACAAAGCTCTGCACATCTGTGAGGCTCCATGAGAGCCCACTGTCAAGCTATTGACATTAAAGAAGCGCTTGTTGGGAGGCAACCCAATGTTTATCTAATTCTTATTTTTTATTGTTTTTCATGTTTTCTTAGGGTCATGATCATGTGGAGTCACAAAATAAATATAAAAATTGAAAACGGAATCAAAAATAGCAGAAGAAAAATCACACCCTGGAGGAGCATCTGTCTGGCGTTCAGCGCCAGAACAGAGCATGGTTCTGGCGCTGAACGCCCAAAATGGGCAGCTTCTGGGCGCTGAACGCCAGAACAGGCATGGTTCTGGCGTTCAATGCCAGAAATGGCACACAGATGGGCGTTGAACGCCCAAAATGGGCACCAACCTGGCGCTGAACGCCCAGAGTTGTGTGCAAGGGCATTTTGCATGCCTAAATTGGTGCAGGGATGTAAATGCCTTGACACCTCAAGATCTGGGACCTCACAGGATCACCTCAGGATCTGTGGACCCCACAGGATCCCCACCTACCTCCACTCACCTCTCCTCACCACTCTCTTTCACACAACCCCATAAACACTCTTCCCTAAAAACCCCTCACCAATCACCTTAATCTCTCTTCCCCATAAACCTACCTCATAAACTCCACCTACCTTCAAAATTCAAAACCAATTTCCCACCCAAACCCACCCATATGGCCGAACCTTAACCCCACCTCCCTACCCTATATAAAGCCATCCATTCTTCTTCAAATTCACACAACACACCCCTCTACACTCTCCTTGGCCGAATACGCACCTCCATCCATCTCCTCCATATCCTCTTCTTCTTCTTCTATTCTTTCTTCTTTTGCTCGAGGGCGAGCAACATTCTAAGTTTGGTGTGGTAAAAGCATATCTTTTTTGTTTTTTCCATAACCATTGATGGCACCTAAGGCCAGAGAAACCTCTAGAAAGAGGAAAGGGAAGACAAAAGCTTCCATCAAGGGTCTATAGCTCAGTGGTAGAACATTTGACTGCAAATCAAGAGATCCCTGAGATACCTCAGGGGATACATTTTCTTCCACACAATTATTGGAAGCAACTAAGGGTGGAACATCAAGAGCACTCCATCATCCTTCATGAAATCAGAGAAGATCTAAAAGCAATGAAGGAGGAGCAGCCAAGGCAAGGAAGAGACATAGAAGAGCTCAAGGACATCACTAAGGTGGACTCATTCCTTGTTCTTACTTTCTCTGTTTTTCGTTTTCTATGTTATGTGCTTATCTATGTTTGTGTCTTCATTACATGATCATTAGTAGTTAGTAACTTTGTCTTAAAGTTATAAATGTCCTATGAATCCATCACCTCTCTTAAATGAAAAATGTTTTAATTCAAAAGAACAAGAAGTACATGAGTTTCGAATTTATCCTTGAACTTAGTTTAATTATATTGATGTGGTGACAATGCTTCTTGTTTTCTGAATGTATGCTTGAATAGTGCATATGTCTTTTGAAGTTGTTGTTTAAGAATGTTAAATATGTTGGCTCTTGAAAGAATGATGACTAGGAGACAGGTTATTTGATAATCTGAAAAATCATAAAAATGATTCTTGAAGCAAGAAAAAGCAGCAAAGAACAAAGCTTGCAGAAGAAAAAAAAAATAGGCGAAAAAAAATAGAAAGAAAAAGAAAAAGCAAGCAGAAAAATCTAATAACCCTTAAAACCAAAAGGCAAGGGCAATTAAAAAGGATCCCAAGGCTTTGAGCATCAGTGGATAGGAGGGCCTAAAGGAATAAAATCCTGGTCTAAGCGGCTAAACCAAGCTGTCCCTAACCATGTGCTTGTGGCGTGTAGGTGTCAAGTGAAAACTTGAGACTGAGCGGTTAAAGTCAAGGTCCAAAGCAGAAAAAAAAGTGTGCTTAAGAACCCTGGACACCTCTAATTGGGGACTTTAGCAAAGCTGAGTCACAATCTGAAAAGGTTCACCCAATTATGTGTCTGTGGCATTTATGTATCCGGTGGTAATACTGGAAAACAAAGTGCTTAGGGCCACGGCCAAGACTCATAAAGAAGCTGTGTTCAAGAATCATCATACTGAACTAGGAGAGTCAATAACACTATTCGAAATCTGAAGTTCCTATAGATGCCAATCATTCTAAACTTCAATGGATAAAGTGAGATGCCAAAACTATTCAAGAGGCAAAAAGCTATAAGTCCCGCTCATATGATTGAAACTATGTTTCATTGATAGTTTGGAATTTATAGTATATTCTCTTCTTTTTATCCTATTTGATTTTCAGTTGCTTGGGGACAAGCAACAATTTAAGTTTGGTGTTGTGATGAGCGGATAATTTATACGCTTTTTGGCATTGTTTTTAGTATGTTTTTAGTAGGATCTAGTTACTTTTAGGGATGTTTTCATTAGTTTTTATGTTAAATTCACATTTCTGGACTTTACTATGAGTTTGTGTGTTTTTCTGTAATTTCAGGTATTTTCTGGCTGAAATTGAGGGACTTGAGCAAAAATCAGATTCAGAGGTTGAAGAAGGACTGCTGATGCTGTTGGATTCTGACCCCCCTGCACTCAAAGTGGATTTTCTGGAGCTACAGAACTCGAAATGGCGCGCTTCCAATTGCGTTGGAAAGTAGACATCCAGGGCTTTCCAGAAATATATAATAGTTTATGCTTTGGCCAAGAATTGACGACGTAAACTGGCGTTCAACACCAGCCTTCTGCCCAAATCTGGCGTCCAGCGCCAGAAAAGGATCCAAAACCAGAGTTGAACGCCCAAACTGGCACAGAAACTGGCGTTCAACTCCACAAATGGCCTCTGCACGTGCAACACTCAAGCTCAGCCCAAACACACACCAAGTGGGCCCAGGAAATGGATTTATGCATCAATTACTTACTCATGTAAACCCTAGTAGCTAGTTTATTATAAATAGGACCTCTTACTATTGTATTAGGTATCTTTGGTCTCAGTTTTAATTCATTGTTCATCTTAGGAGACTATTGATCACGCTTTAGGAGGCTGGCCATCTCGGCCATGCCTGGACCTTTCACTTATGTACTTTTAACGGTAGAGTTTCTACACTCCATAGATTAAGGTGTGGAGCTCTGCTGTTCCTCAAGGATTAATGCATGTACTACTATTTTCTATTCAATTCATCTTATTTCGCTTCTAAGATATCCATTCGTACCCAAGAACGTGATGAAGGTGATGATTATGTGTGACGCTCATCATCCTTCTCCCTTATGAACGCATGCCTGACAAAACTTCTGTTCTACATGAATTAAGCTAGAATGAGTATCTCTTAGATCTCCTAACCAGAATTTTCGTGGCGTAAGCTAGAATGATGACGGCATTCAAGAGAATCCGGAAAGTCTAAACCTTGTCTGTGGTATTCCGAGTAGGATTCAATGATTGAATGACTGTGACGAGCTTCAAACTCGCGAGTGCTGGGCGTTAGTGACAGACGCAAAAGGAGGGTGAATCCTATTCCAGCATGATCGAGAACCGACAGATGAATGGCCGTGCTGTGACAGAGCATGTGAGCATATCTTTCACTGAGAGGAGGGGATGTAGCCACTGACAACGGTGATGCCCTTGCATAAAGCCAGCCATGGAAAGGAGTAAGACTGATTGGATGAAGATTGCAGGAAAGCAGAGGTCCAGAGGAACGAAAGCACCTCCATTCGCTTATCTGAAATTCCTACCAATGAATTACATAAGTATCTCTATCCCTCTTTTATTATATCATATTCGAAAACACCATTAACACTTTTCTTGCTACATTTATTTTTTTTCCTTTACTGTTTTCTTTTTTTATTTTTTTTTTCCTATTTTTATTTTTTTCTTGAAACAAAATTAAAGAATTAAGAAAGTAAGAAGATGAAAAAAATAAAACATAAATAATGCAAAATTTTAAGTACTTTTATGTATAAATTTCTATATTTTTTTTCAAAAAATTTAGTGTTTTCTTAAACATTTATTATAAGAAAATGTTATCATTAGAATTTAAAAATAAAAATACATAAATTTTAATAACAAAAAATACAAAAAAAAAGATTAATAATAGATAAATAAATTATTGAAACCGAGCACAGAAATAATTAGGGCAATTTACTATAACAAACCAAGTCCAATCCAATATTACGTAAATCTCCCAAACTCTAAAAGGCTACCTGAATGTCTCAAGTTACATTTCTATAGAAATCGAATTGATTAAATTCAATTTACCTCAATACCTACTAAATAATGGATTCGAATTGCATGCAAATGGAATTTACGTGTAAATCGAAGCTAATGACGTCAAATTAGCCAACCATACTAAATTGAAACAAAGAGATTCGATTTATATATACACCTAAATCGAATCCATTCAATTCAATTTATAAAGATACGTAGCCTTTCAGGTAAAACGAAGCCATTAGTGTCGATTTAGTATGTATGGCACTATATGATTCAATCCTTATGGGGCAATGCAAACGACGAAGCAATGTATAGACTAGTTTGATAAAGTTTTTGTTTTGAAAAGAATTTATTAAATTAATTTTTAAAAGATAATTTTTAAATAAACTTTTAGCATTTAATTTTGATAAATTAAACTTTTTAAATAAGCTTTTAAGTCATTTTTTAAAATTGTTTTGCATGGAATAAAATATTTTCTTGTGGTAAAATATAAATAAATTTATTAAAAAATATATTTACTCAAATTTCAAATACAATACTCTTCTACATAATTAGTAATTTAAAAATTATTTTATTTCATATGAGCAATTAAAAAAGATTAAATTTAAATGTAAATATTTATGCATGTACTCAAATTTTAAATAAAGGGTTAAGTACTTTTTTCGTCCTTAAGTTTTGAGGTGAAAATCAAAATCGTCCCCGATGTAACACCCTAATATATAGATCATTATGCTCGAGTCATAAGTTAATGATATTAAGGTGGTACGACTCTCAAGGTGGATCATAATACCTAATTATATATATGTTAAGGGAAAATATTATAGAGAAGCCTAAAAAGGAGTAAAATAAAATCGCGAAGTCGTAACACTGACGTATAGAAGCATAAGAAACTTAACGTATTCAGCTAACAGATGAAATAACTAAAGCATATAAGGAAGAAATGGAATGGAACAGAATAGACATAAATATAACTATACTAGCCACTAGTCGCGACTCGCGAAGTTTAGGTCGACTAGGGTTATAGAGTTAAAATCAGTTGACAACCGAAAATCCTATCTCTCCCAAAATACATCATAGTTAGTTTTACAAAATAAGGGGAGAGATCTAAAAGCACAAAACAAAATCAGATAAACTCCTCCGTCATTCAGACGAGTCCAGTTCACTACTGAGTGCTAGGACCTGCATTTGAAAAATAGAAAATATATACGGAATAAGAACTCCCGACCCATGGGTTCCCAGTACGGTAAAAGTGCCAAATAAATACAATGCACTATAATATAAATTCACTAAGCATCTTAAACTTCTTACGTCATCATATCCATTCTATATTCTCACTAATCGATAACTTGGCAACTATCATAAGGGATTCTAATTCTAACTCAATATCCTTCATATATCCACTACCTTCCAACCGAATAATTCAAAAACCGAACCATCCCTCAATTAATTCATCTTTCATACAAACACAAATAATATAAACAAGTAATGCACAAGTAACACAATTAATAAATAATCATGAAACATGTACAATTAGGCAAACCAAAGTAATTAGCAAACCCAAACAAAGCAAACAAATACAACATGAAGCATGCCTATCCTACTGGCCGTGAGCTCACGTGCCAGTTACTTTGCCAGAACCCGACACACCCGGTAGCTAACCCGGATATTGTCCTCTCGAAAACCAGTGGGTGGTACACCACCACGAATCCACCTGGCGGGCGGTACACCACCATGAACCTTGCAAGATCTTCAATTGGAAAACAACACACACACGCAGGCGATAAACCACCATGAACCCCACGAAGCATTATCATTTAAAAACATGCGGGCGGTACACCACCACGAACCCCACACACAACATTCTCTTTTAAAAATATGTGGGTGGTAAACCACCACGAACCTGACAAAACATTCTCTTTTAAAAATATGTGGGCGGTAAACCACCATGAACCCCACATAACATTTTCGACACTGGGCAAGCGGTAAACCACCACGAACCTTGCCAGGTCAAAGCTCAAAACAATTTTCGTTATCAACTTCATTATAAATCATTCATTCATATAGATATCACACTTTTACCCTTCTCATTCATAATTCACCACTTCTCAAACTTTCTTCGTCTCCAAGTTACTACTCTCCCTACCTTCTTCTCACCACTCAACATAAAACTAAGGTTTAGGGGCTAAAAGGATGAAAATAAAGGTTCAGAGGTTCAAAATTACATTTTAAAACACAAAACTCATTTTGCTGATTTCAGGGGTCATGCATACGCATGGGCCATGCGTACACGAGATGCCCAACCTGAAAGGGTTGGTCGCGTCCCGTGCAGATGGTCGCGTACGCGAGTTCTGCAAAGTGGGTAAAAATTTTCTCGAACTTCCGACGTCCATAACTTTCTCGTTTTAAAAAATTTTTTATCCGTTCTTCAAACGATGTAAACTTCATGGACCCAATTTTTATATGAAAAAAGTTTGAAACAATCTGGGGGTCCGGAAGCCGAGTTATGGCTCGCCAAAATTTGGCTAAAAAAAATAGATTTTCACCAAAGTCCTCAAACCTCTATTTTCATCAAATCACAACTCAAAGCTAACTTTCTACACTTATAAACAGCACCAAAACATACCATATCACATCAACGCAGCCCCACGTCCTACCACAACCAATCCTACCTCAATTTCTAAACAATCTCATACAAATCCATCAAGCTTAACTTCAATAATCAACAAAACCTCATGTTCAAACATTTATATATATATATCTTCAAATCACCAATCTTCAACCATCACTTACCGTTCTTACCTCTTTTTGGCCTCCGGCCCAAATTCACGGCCTCTGCCCCAATATTTCATCAAATAAACTCATAACCACATAATTCACTATCCAATACCAATTTCAATTCACACATTAACTATTCACAATTCCACAATCCTTATCCAATATCAACATCATCCATTACACATATAATACCAATCAATCATACCATTTAAGCTTAATCTTAGGGGCACCTAACCTAGAAATTCACATCATATCACACGGTACTTAAATAAAACTTAAACCGTACCTCTTGAGTCCAAAACAATCGAGCCTCTTCTTTGGAAATTTCCACCAAACCATAGTTCCAAGCCTCACCAAAGCTCCACAAGCAATATCAACCTCTCAATTGTGCACCAAAATCACCCAATACTCTAACATAACCAATTTTTACACTTATAATCAACCTAGGTTCATGAAATTGATAAATCACTAGAGTTTGGAAATTTGTTACCTTTACCCATGGAATTAGTTGATAAAACTCATCAATAGTTCATTCTAGAGCACCCCTAAACAACCAAAACTGCAAGATTTTCTCAAAACCTAAACCAAATTCAAAATGAAAGGGGAAAAAAAAATTGGGCAGTGAGCTTAGAAATAATTACCACCTTAACTAGATAGAACTAAAGACCTCATCAAGAGTGATGCGTGGCCATAAACGGCTCATCAATTGGAGCACCGGAGAGAAAGTTTTGGTCAAAAGAGTGTGGTGGTGAATAGTGACTCTTCTTCCTCTCCTCTCTTCTTCTCCATCCGAGCTCTTTCTCTCTCTTTTTGGGAAGAGAAAGAGCTAAATGCTCTTAATTAGGGCATGTGTGTATTGGGCTTGGGCCTACTTGGGCCCGATTCACTCGGTTTAGCCCATTGGCCAAATTTTGGGGCAAAATCTTTAAAATTTGAGTTTTAAATCGTATTTTTAAATATTTCTATCTTCCCAAATTATAAATTCTAATTTCTTAACCTTATTCACTTATAATTAATTTTCTCAACCGCAGTACTAAATAGATCTCAACCGTTACTTCCGGCAAAAATGCCACTTCACATTTTTTACGCTGAAACCTATATTTTCTGACTCAGAAAAACCCATTGAGTCCAAATATCATATTTAAATTATCAAATTTCGATTACTGAATTTTCTAACCATATTCACAATATTTAATTTATTATTTATTAAATTTTCGTTTATTCGGGGTTTTACATCCTACCCACCTTATTTAAAATTTTGTCCTCAAAATTTGGTCGACGAAAAGAAAACAAAATTCTTAGTTAAACCTCCACTAACGGTTCTTTCAATTTTATTTAGCCTTACACCTTTCATTTTATTATCCTTCAATATCAATTCAATTTCCTTCTTACTATACACTTCATCAATACATAATTCAACTACTCTCATTGTAACGATCCAATTTTCAGTATATCTAGATCACACTGGAAACTGAGCGCTACCAACTTGTCTTCCTAATTATTATATATTATTTATTATATGAGCCTGCTTCGTTGTTAAAAGCATAGTTATTTAGCAAGGTACTCTTTTTTTTTGAAAAGCGTTTGGATTAATAAACGGAATCACATAATCCATTCGCAAATAATAACAGATAAAACAGTTATGAACAATCACACTTAAATACATCTCAAGCAGTTAAAAATACTTAGTTATCCAGCCTTTATTAGAGTATAGATCCTAGTTAGAACACTCCTAGATATACCTACATAATAACTATATACATATATATACATACAACATCCCAAGCCCTGACCTATTCAAGAAGTCCCTAAACTGGTACCCAAACTAGCCTAGACTCTATACTCACCTAATCTCTCTAAACTACAAAAGTGAGGGAAAGTACGTTCTAGGTCTTCAAAACTCAAGTCAGGTGGAAAGTCATCAAAGGCAGAAGATCATCTACTACTCCTCTGCACGATCATACATCGTCAAAGAGCATCTCACTAGTACTTTATTGAGTGTCCACCCAAATAGCAACATCATACGAAGGACTTAGGTTAAAGTTCGTAGATAAACGGGGTATAGATGTCAGCTGGTCTCACGGCATATACATATAAACAGATAACAGAGTTCACTCTAGCCTTAGAAAACTACCTAGAGAAGAATCCTCTTTGCGGAACGATCGTCAATGGACTATGGAAGGGTACTAATGGGAAGTTCTTAGTAGGGTCGGGGTTGTAAGTTACCTTCATTAATTCGGTGTTGTTTAGCAGACAAATAGCAGAATACAGAGAAGTAGTAAATAGAAGATACAGATAAATAGAGAAAATAGAGAAAACCGAAAGCAAAACACAAACAGAAGAATACAAGAAAATAAAACACAGACACAGAATAGAATACAAACAAAGAAAGCATACATTCATACAACAATCATAACAGAGGAAATGCACGCCCAAGTAAGATGCATGTCTAGCCCTAATGCAGATAATGAGCTCATCTGTCGGTTACTAACCCGCTCCCGACGTTACCCAGCAACTTTTGTCTGGATAAGGCTTTCCTGTTGGTAATACCCATAGCATGCACCCTTTGTCTTGTAGGGCGGCATTTGTTAGCCTATATATGCCCAACAGACTCACTGTAAGCAACCTTTATCTTACAAGAGTACAACACACTCAATGTAAGCACCCTTTGTCTTACATGAGTACAAAACACTCACTGTAAGCACCCTTTGTCTTATAGGAACACACTGATCTCGATACCTCTGTAAGCAATCTCTGTCTTACAGTATAACATTATAGCTAGGTATCCCAGGAAAGCATTCATAGTGGTCACACCACCATCTGTCTGACTGCCTCAATGTAGCAGATGAACACACAAATATCTCTGGAGTTGCCTTAATGCAACAAATGACCTCTCAACAGGCCCTCTGCTTATTTTCTAATCTCTTTGCTCTACTCTGATTACTTTTTTCTCTTTGTCTCTTTACTCTGCTTTGGTTTCTCTGTTTAACGTATGTATTTATAGCTTATGTAAATTTCGGTATGAATAGTTAGCCTATCCCAAGTATAGGTTCATTAAGTCTATAATGAAACAGTTTAACTTTTCATATTATACCTAACCCTAGGCGCAACTTAAGAACTAACTATGTTGCTCCTAGTTCGTTAACTAATCTCTGTTTGTTTCTGCCATTAAAATTTTACCGACTTTTTCTTCGATTTTTTTATCTTTTCTTTAACCATTTATCTTTCCTTTATCTTTGCCTCACTAATATGTTATTATCACTCCCTAAGTGTTTTATGAAGGTAATTATGAATACTGAGCTTAAAGTTTTCTTTCTAAAACTTTTACGAAAAACTGCCTTTTTCACATTATTTTATTATTTTTAATAAAATATTATTTTTAATTAAATATTATTATTATTTAATATTTTATTATTATTTATTATTTTATTATTAAATTTCGAAAATTACCTTACCTTTTACTTTTAACTTTATAAATTCACTTTTTACCACCCATTAACTTTTAATATTTTTACTTTAACCACCCTAACATTTAATATTTATAAAATAACCTCCCAAACACCAAAATAATTACTTCCTTGCCCTTTTTAAGATCTAAAGCCTGTTCTTCATTGTTCTTCACCACACTCTTTGTGTTCTTCGTAAATTCTTCAGATTCTTTCTCTGTTTTTATTTGTTTTTCAATCTTTTCGGTAACCAATTTTTACCATAATTCATAATAAATTAGCAGCCACTAAATTTCCATCTTTTTCATTTGATTTCAACACAAATTCAACCCTAATTTAAAGGTTAGGGTTTGAAATTCCAACAGCCACAAGAACATGCATTGATAGCTTGAATATCATAAAATTTCATCAAATTTTCACCAAAATTTCAACAAGAATCACTCATATAAACAATCAATTTCAAGCATAACCGAACCACATCATAATCACACAACTCAAACACAATTAATCAAGATTAATTTCACCAAAACCTACCTTGATTTGCTGCTCCAAATTCGGTTACTCCTTGAAGTGTTCTTAAAGCACTTTTTCCTCCTAAATCACATCAAGAACAACTTTAAACACAAAAATCCCCAACTGAACAAACCTTCATATGAGTGTTAGGATGAGATTCCTGACCTTAATCTTGTTGGAAATTGAGGTTTCTTAGCCCTCAAGTCAAGTTAAGCATGATTCCTAAGGAAGAACATCAAGCAAACACATGTTTAAGCATGTTTCCTTGAAACCGAAGTAAAAGGGAGAAGGTGCAGCCAACTCACCTTGATTCCAGTCTTGATAAATCATATGGTTATGTAGAGAAAGAAGAGAGGATCATGTTGGACGGATTGAAATTTTGATTTGAGTTTTAGTTCAGAAGAAATCAAGCTTTGAAGATTTAAGTGTCATGAAAGTTTCTCTCTTTTCTCTCTTGTCATTTTCGGCCAAATGAAGCAAATGACCAGCCTTGGAAGGTCTTGGAGGCTGAGGAAAGTCATGCTTGATGATGATTGGCTAGTTAGGGAAGTGGTTAAAAAATATCTTAGGTGTATAATTACTAAAACTAGATGTATTAGAACATACACTTAATAACTCATCTAGAGATTAATATCTGAGCTACTAGTATAGATGACACTGGTAACATGATTAACATGATAATAGAAGGTATATGATGTGGCATTAGCATTGCTAAAGTCATCAGAGAGTGCTGGTGTTAATCTGCACCAATAGACTGTGAACCCGGTTAAACCGATCTCCTGTTTTTAACTAAAATAGATCAAATAATATTATAATATTATTCAAGCATCTCTAATATTAATATAATAATAATATTATTATATTAATATTTATATTCTCTCATGAATCGAGTTCGGTTCGTCAAACTGAATCTAACTATGAAAACCAGAATAAAAAAACTCCTAACCGATACGGCTCAAAAACTAGGTTCTTCGCGACTGCGTTGTCGAGCTTGCCTTAAAAGAGATTCTGGCTTATTGATGACATAATAATGATATAGATTGAGGTGCTTGATGATATATTAGAGATGTTCTCTTCATTGATCTTCCGGAAAACTCCGTATCTTCAGAAAAGATCTCGTGTACACGAAAACTAGGTTGTTATAGTCGTACCACTCATTCTACCTTCCTTCATCATTAATTCAATCACTGATTTACATTCCTCATTCTTACTTACCTCGTCTTAACTTAAACTGAACTCAACCTACGCTACCCTCATTCATTTCACTCTTATCTTTTTCTAGGTCTTCCCCTATAGCTAATCAAGCATCACTTTAATCCTCCCAAAAATCTCCCAAACTCTTCAAATCCGACCCCCAACACCACATCAATGTTTCAATTTAACATTTTCCAAATCTATCTTCCAAAACTAGTATTAGATACATTACAATCTAAACAGGAATCAAATTGTGCCTATAATCCTCTCTACAACTTACTCAAAACCATTCTAATCTTGCAACCACAATCAAACCCAATTATCTGGAACTAATTATTTGCATTAATCTGCTAATCTTTCAGGTATTGAAAACTTAAAGAATTCCTAATCACCCTTACTACTTCTCATCGCAATTGCTCTGTGTCGACATTACCAGAAGCTTTTGCTGCGTCACTCTGATTATCAATCGCCAAGAATCCATTCATGCATCCACGTCATATTCCCCTATCGGTTCACCAAACCTAGGCCCACTTCTAAGCTTTCTCAACTTGACCGAAATAATGCTTACGCTCATCCTAAGACTCAATCACGATCTCATTAAAATCCTAGATCTCAATACTTACATTACCTAGTTATTCAAAACCTATAACATCAATTTCCTAGAAATTAGTCATTTTTTCTATTTTCTACATAAATGCTCAATTTTACAAACTTCCATTCCAATTCAAATCCAAACTATACCAATGCTAATTACAAGCCTCTCTACTCTAAATCATCAGGTTCCAATCATTTCAAGCCTAATTAAACATATTTCAATCAACTGTCCTCCTTTAAGGATATCACTCAACAATCAAAACCAACACACTAATCTCACAAATATCGCTATCTAGATTCCTATCCCGGCGTCCTTGCACCAGTTTGTTCGTGGGAGTTCCTCCCCGAGTACCTCGCTCATGTACATGAGATACCATTCGGGTCCTGTCCACACCATACAAGCGATATCAAGCTTATCAGCCCCAATATCTCAAGTTAAATACTTCAAATTACCAAAGTTAAACTCATGAACTTCATGCTAGACGTATCAACTAAATACCCTAACTAGCACAAGCACAGACTCAGAGTATGCATTGAAGCATAAGCAGTTCCATCCCTCAGACTCACGAAGACGAACTGCTCTAATACCATAATGTAACACCTTAATATACAGATCCTTATGCTCGGGTCAAAAGTCAATGATAGTAAGGTGGTACAAATCTCAAGGTGGATTATAATACATAATTATATATATGTTGAAGGGAAATATTATACGAGAAGCATAAAAAGGAGAAAAACAAAATTGCAAAGTCGTAACACTCATGTATCGAAGCATAAGAAAACTTAACGCGTTCAGCTAACGAATGAAATAACTAAAGCATATAAGGAACAAATGGAATGAAACAGAATATACATAAATATAAGTATACTAGCCACTAGTTGTGACCTGCGAAGTTTAGATCGACTAGGGTTACAGAGTTAAAATCAGTTGATAACAGAAAATCCTATCCCTCCCAAAATACATCAAAGCCTCTATAGGTAAGTTTTAAAAGAATACATACATACATCATAGTTGGTTTTACAAAATAAGGGGAGAGATCTAAAAGCACAAAATAGAATCAGTAAACTCTGCCGTTATTCAGACGAATCCAGTTCACTGCTAAGCGCCAGGACCTGCATATGAAAAACAGAAAATATATATGGAATGAGAACCCTCGGCCCATGGGTTCCCAGTATGGTAAAAGTGCCAAATAAATACAATGCACTATAATATAAATTTACTGAGCATCCTAAACTTCTTACCTCGTCATATCCATCCTATGTTCTCACTAATTCATATCTTGGCAACTATCATAAGGGATTCTAATTCTAACTCAATATCCTTCATACATCCACTACCTTCTAAATGAATAATCCAAGAACCGAACAATCCCTCAATTAATTCATCTTTCATACAAACACAAACAATACAGACAAGTAATGCACAAATAAGGCAAGTAAGACAATTAGCAAATAGTCATGAAACATGTACAATTTAGCAAACCAAAGTAATTAGCAAACCTAAACAAAGCAAACAAATGCAACATGATGCATGCCTGTCCTATTGGCCGTGAGCTCACATGTCGGTTACTTTGTCAGAACCCGACACACCCGGTAGCTAACCCGGATATTGTCCTGTCGAAAACCGGTGGGCGATACACCACCACGAACCCCACCTGGCGGGCGATACACTACCACGAACCCACCATTGCGAGTGGTACACCGCCACGAACCTCGCAAGATATTCAATTGGAAAACAACACACACACGTGGGCGGTAAACCACCACGAACCCCACGAAGCATTCTCATTTAAAAACATGCGGGCGGTTGGTGCACAAATTATAAATCACACTTTTCACAACTCGTACCACTAACCAGCAAGTGCACTGGGTCGTCCAAGTAATACCTTACGTGAGTAAGGGTCGAATCCCACGGAGATTGTTGGCTTGAAGCAATCTATGGTTATCTTGTAATTCTTAGTCAGGATATCAATTATAATTATCAGTTTGGATTGTGAAAAATAAAAGAGCATGAATTAAATACTTGTTATGCAGTAATGGAGAATATGTTGGAGTTTTGGAGATGCTTTGTCTTCTGAATCTCTGCTTTCCCCCTATCTTCTTCTTCACGCACGCAAGGTTCCTCCTATGGCAAGTTGTATGTTGGTGGATCACCGTTGTCAATGGCTACCATCCATCCTCTTAGTGAAAATGGTCCAGGTGCGCTGTCACCGCACGGCTAATCATCTGTCGGTTCTCACTCATGTTGGAATAGGATCCATTGATCCTTTTGCGTCTATCACTATGCCCAACCCTTGTGAGTTTGAAGCTCGTCATAGTCATTCAATCCCTGAATACTACTCGGAATACCACAGACAAGGTTTAGACTTTCCAGATTCTCAAGAATGCTGCCAATGGGTTCTAGCTTATACCACGAAGATTCTGATTAAAGAATCCAAGAGATACTCATTCAATCGAAGGTAGAACAGAGATGGTTGTCAGCACGCGTTCATAGGTTGAGAATGGTGATGATTGTCACGGATCATCACATCCATCATATTGAAGTGTGAATGAACATCTTAGATAGAAACAAGCGTGTTTGAATAGAAAACAGAAATAATTGCATTAATTCATCGAGACACAGCAGAGCTCCTCACCCCCAACAATGGAGTTTAGAGACTCATGCCGTCAAAGAGTACAAAGTTCAGATCTAAAAATGTCATGAGGTACAAAATAAATCTCTAAAAGTTGTTTAAATACTAAACTAGTAACCTAGGTTTACAGAAAATGAGTAAACTAAGATAAATAGTGCAGAAATCCACTTCTGGGACCCACTTGGTGTGTGCTGGGGCTGAGACTTGAGCTTTACACGTGCCTAGGCTGTTTCTAGAGTTAAACGCCAGGTTGTAACCTGTTTCTGGCGTTTAACTCCAACTTGCAACCTGTTTCTGGTATTTAACGCTAGAATGCAGCATGGAACTGGCATTGAACGCCAGTTTACATCGTCAATCCTTGAACAAAGTATGAACTATTATATATTGCAGGAAAGCCCTGGATGTCTACTTTCTAACGCAATTGAGAGCGCACCAATTGGGCTTATGTAGCTCCAAAAAATCCATTCCTAGTGCAGGGAGGTCAGAATCCAACAACATCAGCAGTCCTTTTTCAGCCTGAATCAGATTTTTGCTTAGCTCCCTCAATTTCAGCCAGAAAATACCTGAAATTACAGAAAAACACACAAACTCATAGTAAAGTCTAGAAATATGAATTTTTCCTAGAAACTAATAAAAATATACCAAAAACTAACTAAAACATACTAAAAACAACATGAAATGGACCCCAAAAAGCGTATAAAATATCCGCTCATCACAACACCAAACTTAAACTGTTGCTTGTCCCCGAGCAACTAAAAACAAAGTAGGATAAAAAGAAGAGAATATACAAAAAATTCCAAAAACATCTATGAAGATCAGTCTTAATTAGATGAGCGGGGCTATTAGCTTTATGCTTCTGAACAGTTTTGGCATCTCACTTTGTCCTTTGAAGTTCAGAATGATTGGCATCTATAGGAACTCAGAATTCAGATAGTGTTATTGATTCTCCTAGTTCAGTATGTTGATTCTTGAACACAGCTACTTTATGAGTCTTGGCCGTGGCCCTAAGCACTCTGTTTTCCAGTATTACCACCGGATACATACATGCCACAGACACATAACTGGGTGAACCTTTTCAGATTGTGACTCAGCTTTGCTAAAGTCCCCAATTAGAGGTGTCCAGGGTTCTTAAGCACAATCTGTTTTTGCTTTGGACCTCGACTTTAACCACTTAGTCTCAAGTTTTCACTTGACACCTTCACGCCACAAGCACATGGTTACGGACAGCTTGGTTTAGCCGCTTAGGCCAGGATTTTATTCCTTTAGGCCCTCCTATCCACTGATGCTCAAAGCCTTGGATCCTTTTTATTACCCTTGCCTTTTAGTTTTAAGGGCTATTGGCTTTTTGCTCTTTCCTTTTGGTTTAAAGAGCTTTTGGCTTTTTCTGCTTGCTTTTTCTTTTTCTTGCTCTCTTTTTTTTTCGCATTTTTTTCTGCAAGCTTTGTTCTTCACTGCTTTTTCTTGCTTCAAGAATCATTTTTATGATTTTTCAAATTATCAAATAAAATTTCTCCTTTTTCATCATTCTTTCAAGAGCCAACAATTTTAACATTCATAAATAACAAATTCAAAAGACATATGCACTGTTCAAGCATTCATTCAGAAAACAAAAAGTATTGCCACCACATCAAAATAATTAAACTATTTTAAAATTCGAAATTTATGTACTTCTTTTTCTTTTTCAGAAAACATTTTTCATTTAAGAAAGGTGATGGATTCATAGGACATTCATATCTTTAAGACATAGACACTTAGATACTAGTGATCATATAATAGGACCCAAACATAAATAAACATAAAGCATAGTAAACGAAAAACAGAGAAATAAGAACAAGGAGATTAACGAACGGGTCCACCTTAGTGAGGGTGGCGTCTTCCTCTTCTTGAAGAACCAATGGTGCTCTTGAGCTCCTCTATGTCTCTTCCTTGTCTTTGTTGCTCCTCCCTCATAGCTCTTTGATCTGCAGTCAAATGCTCTACCACTGAACTATGGACCCTTGAGATGAACCTCTCCATCTCTCATGACTCGGGGGTAGAAGCAACTGCCTTCCTTTTCCTCTTTCTAGAGGTTTTTCCGGCCTTAGGTGACATAAATGGTTATGGAAAAACAAAAAGCAACGCTTTTTCCATAGCAAACTTAAAAGGTTTGCTCGTCCTCGAGCAAAAGAAGATAGAAGGGAGTAGAAGAAGAAGTGTGAATGGGTGGGTATGGGAGGGGAATGGTTTGAATTGCAATGGTGAGGTAGGTGGGGATCCTGTGGGGTCCACAGATCCTGAAGGGTCAAGGACTTAGCATCCCTGCTCCATTGAGGCATGCAAGACGCCCTTAGTGTGCAATCCTGGCGTTTAACGCTAGACTGCTGCTTGTTTCTGGCGCTAAACGCCAGCTTTTCCCCTTTCTTGGCATTGAACGCCAACTTGGTGCTTGTTTCTGGCGTTTAACGCCAGCTTGATGCTTCTTTCTGGTGTTAAATGCCAGTTTGATGCTTCTTACTGGCGTTTAAACGCCAGTAAGCTTTTCCTTCAGGGTGAGCTGTTTTAATGCTGTTTTTGACTTTGCTTTGATTTTTGTGACTCCACATGATCATCATTCTAAAGAAAACATAAAATAAAAATGGAAAACAGAAAAAATATCATAGATAAGTAAAAATTGGGTTGCCTCCCAATAAGCGCTTCTTTATTATCAATAGCTTGACAGTGAGCTCTCATGGAGCCTCACAGATAATCAGAGCAGGGTTGGGGCCTCTCAACACCAAACTTAGAGTTTGGTTGTGGCCTCCCAACACCAAACTTAGAGTTTGAATATGGGGGTTTTGTTTGACTCTGTATTGAGAGAAGCTTTTCATGCTTCCTCTCCGTGGTTATAAAAGGAGAACCTTGTGTCTTATAGTTTGCAATGTCTGCAAACCACAGAGCTTCCTGAATAGCAAACAATTGCTCATCTGGAAAGGTTTCAGAGATCTCAGTAGGAGGGAGGGATGCTCCTGCTACTGGTTCTATCCGGGACAGGTGATCAGCTACTTGATTTTCTGTCCCTTTTCTGTCTCTTATTTCTATATCAAACTCTTGCAGAAGCAACACCCATCTTATGAGCCTGGGTTTTGAATCCTGCTTTGTGAGTAGATATTTAAGAGCAGCATGGTCAGTATACACAATCACTTTTGATCATACTAAGTATGATCTAAACTTGTCAATGGCATAAACCACTGCAAGCAATTCTTTTTTTGTGGTTGTGTAATTTTTCTGGGCATCTTTTAAAATGCGGCTAGCATAATAAATGACATACAGAAGCTTGTTATGCCTCTGTCTCAGTACTGCACCAATGGCATGATCACTGGCATCACACATTAGTTCAAATGGTAATGTCCAGTCTGGTGCAAAAATAACTGGTGCTGTGACCAGCTTAGCTTTTAGAGTTTCAAACGCCTGCATACACTCTGTGTCAAACACAAATGGTGTGTCAGCAGCTAGCAGATTGCTCAGAGGTTTTGCAATTTTTGAAAAATCCTTTATAAACCTCCTATAGAATCCTGCATGCCCCAGAAAGCTTCTGATTGCCTTAACATTGGCAGGTGGTGGTAATTTTTCAATTACCTCTACCTTAGCTTGATCCACCTCTATTCCCTTGTTCAAAATCTTGTGCCCAAGGACAATCCCTTCAGTCACCATAAAGTGACATTTTTCCCAGTTTAAAACCAGGTTAGTCTCTTGGCATCTTTTCAGAACCAGTGTCAGGTGATCAAGACAGGAGCTGAATGAGTCTCCATATACTGAGAAGTCATCCATGAAGACTTTCAAAAATTTTTCCATCATATCAGAGAAAATAGAGAGCATGCATCTCTGAAAGGTTGCAGGTGCATTACACAGCCCAAATGGCATCCTTCTGTAGGCAAATACTCTAGATGGACATGTGAATGCTATTTTCTCTTGATCCTGAGGATCTACTGTAATTTGGTTGTAGCCTGAATAGCCATCCAAAAAGCAGTAATAATCATGACCTGCTAGTCTTTCTAGCATCTGGTCTATGAATGGTAAAGGAAAATGATCCTTTCTGGTGGCTATAATGAGCCTTCTATAGTCAATACACATACGCCACCCTGTAACTGTTCTTGTAGGAACCAGTTCATTTTTGTCATTATGAACCACTGTCATGCCTCTCTTTTTGGGGACAACTTGGACAGGGCTCACCCAGGGGCTATCAGAAATAGGATAAATAATCCCAGCCTCCAGTAACTTGGTGACCTCTTTCTGCACCACTTCCTTCATGGCTGGATTTAGCCACCTCTGTGGTTGAACCACTGGCTTAGCATCATCCTCCAATAGGATCTTGTGCATGCATCTTGCTGGGCTGATGCCCTTAAGGTCACTTATGGACCACCCAGGAGCTATCTTGTGTGTCCTTAGCACTTGAAGTAGTGCTTCCTCTTCCAAGGGATTTAAAGCAGAGCTTATGATCACCGGAAAAGTGTCACCTTCTCCCAGAAATGCATATTTCAGGGATGGTGGTAATGGTTTGAGCTCGGGTTTAGGAGGCTTTTCCTCTTCCTGAGGAAGTTTCAGAGGCTCTTTCAATTCCTCTGAATCCTCCAGATCAGGCTGAACATCTTTAAAAATATCCTCTAGCTCTGATTCGAGACTTTTAGTCATGTTGACCTCTTCCACCAGGGAGTCAATAATATCAATGCTTAGGCAGTCGTCTGATGTGTTTGGATGTTGCATAGCTTTGACAACATTCAACTTAAACTCATCCTCATTGACTCTTAGGGTTATCTCCTCTTTTTGGACGTCAATGAGGGTTCGTCCAGTTGCTATGAATGGTCTTCCTAGAATGAGAGTTGCACTCTTGTGCTCCTCCATTTCCAGCACTACAAAGTCAGTAGGGAAGGCAAATGGTCCAACCTTGACAATCATGTCCTCAATTATGTCTGATGGGTATTTAATAGAGCCATCAGCAAGTTGAAGACAGATCCGGATTGGTTTGACCTCTTCAGTCAAGCCAAGCTTTCTGATAGTGGATGCAGGAATTTGGTTGATGCTTGCCCCAAGATCACATAAAGCTGTCTTGGTGCAATTACCCTCTAATATGCATGGTATCATAAAGCTCCCGGGATCTTTAATCTTTTCTGGGAAGCTTTTCAGAATGACTGCACTGCATTCTTCAGTGAGGAGAACTCTTTCAGTTTCTCTCCAATCCTTCTTATGACTCAAGATATCTTTCATGAACTTGGCATAAGAGGGTATTTGCTCAAGTGCCTCTGCAAATGGAATCTTTATTTCAAGAGTCCTGAGATAGTCTGCAAAGCGGGAAAATTGCTTATCCTGCTCCTCTTGGCGGAGTTTTTGAGGATAAGGCATCTTGGCTTTGTATTCCTCAACCTTGGTTGTTGCAGGTTTATTTCCTACAGAAGTGGTTGGAGAAGCCTTTTTAGAGGGGTTGTTATCAGCACTTGTGTGTGTCTGATCCATCACTGGCGTTTAAATGCCAGTGTTGGAAGCTTGATTGGCATTGGACGCCAACTTCCTACCTGTTTCTGGCATTTGAACGCCAGAAATGAGCTTCTATTCTGCGTTTGACGCCAGCTCCTTTCCTATTCCTGGCGTTTGAACGCCAGAACTGCGCATGGGTTGGGCATTTAACGCCAACCTTGCATCCTTTTCTGGCATTTGAACGCCAGAGTTGTTCCTCTCTGGGCCCTTACTGTCCTCAGAGGGATTTTGGATAACATTTTGCTCATCCTCTGTCAGTTGTTCTTTTCTTGGCTTTCTGCTGCTCTGAAGTGAGGTATTTAATATTTTCCCACTTCTTAATTGAACTGCCTGGCACTCTTCTGTTATCTGCTTTGATAACTGCTGTTTTGTCTGATTCAATTGTGCCTCCATATTTTTATTAGCATTTTTAGTGTCTTGTAGCATCTCCTTGAATTCTGCTAGCTGTTTTGTTAGAAAGCACACTTGTTGATTGAGTTCAGCAACTTGTTCTGGAGGACCAAGTTCAGTAGACACTGCTTTGGCTTCTTCTTTTATGGAGGACCCACTACTTATGTACAGATGCTGATTTCTAGCAACTATATCAATAAGCTCTTGAGCCTCTTCAATAATTTTTCTCATGTGTATAGATCCACCAGATGAGTGGTCTAGAGATATCTGAGCTCTTTCTGTAAGCCCATAGTAGAAGATGTCTAATTGCACCCACTCTGAAAATATTTCAGAGGGGCATTTCCTTAGCATCCCTTTGTACCTCTCCCAGGCATTATAAAGGGATTCATCATCCTCTTGTTTAAAGCCTTGGATGTCCAGCCTTAGCTGTGTCATCCTTTTTGGAGGGAAATATTGATTCAGGAATTTTTCTGATAACTGTTTCCATGTTCTTATGCTTGCTGTGGGTTGGTTATTTAACCACCTTTTAGCTTGATCTTTTACAGCAAATGAAAACAGTAATAGCCTGTATACATCCTGATCTACCTCTTTGTCACGCACTGTGTCAGCAATTTGCAAGAACTGCACCAGAAACTCAGTAGGTTCTTCCTGTGGAAGACCGGAATACTGGCAATTTTGCTGCCCCATGACAATGAGCTGAGGATTTAGCTCAAAACTGCTTGCTTTGATGGGAGGTATACAGATGCTACTCCCATATGCAACAGTAATGGGGTTAGTATATGACCCCAGAGTCCTTCTGGACTGTTCATTTCCACTTAGGTCTATGATGGAGAAAGAGAGATGATGCGGATTGCAAATAATTTTTTTTTGAATACCGAAATTAAAATTAAATAAAATAAAATAAAATAAATAAAAATTGACTATATTTTCGAAAATTAGAAGAAAAAGAAAAAAAAGAAAATTGAAAACTAAATTAATTAATTAAAAAGATTTGAAAAAGATGTGGATGAGGATTTTCGAAAAAAATGAAGAGAGAGAAATTGGTTAGGAAGTTTTGAAAAAGATATGTCTTAAAATTAAAGATACTTGTAAGAAAATAAAATAAAATAAATAAAATAAAAAAAGAAAAGATATGAAAAAGATTTGATTTTAAGATTTGAGATTAGAAAAGATAAGATAAGCTAGGTAAGAGAAGATAAGGAATTTAAATTAAAAAGTTTTGAAATTTAAATTTTAAATTTAAAAATTAAATTTTGAAATTTGAAATTTGAATTTTGAAATTTTGAAAGTTGAAATTTGAAATTTGAAATAAGATAAGATAAAATTTTGAAAAAGATATATTTTTTTGAAAAAAAAATTTAAATTTTGAAAATTTTAAAACTAAGATAAGATAAAATAGAAATTTTAAAATAAAAATCTGATTTTTTTTTTGAAAAAATTTCGAAATATTTGCTCAAAAATAGTTAGAGAAGATATTTTTTTGATTTTTGAATTTTATGATGAAAAAGAAAAACACACAAAAGACACACAACTTAAAATTTTTAGATCTAATGCTCCTTGTTTTCGAAAATTTTGGAGGAAAAATACCAAGGAACACCAAACTTAAAAATTTTAAGATCAAAACACAAGGAAGACTCAAGAACACTTTGAAGACTCACAAGAACAACAAGAACATGAAGAAAGAACACCAAACTTAAAATTTTTAGAAAACCAAAATAAAATTTTTGAAAACTAAAGAAAAGTTAACAGGAGAACACCAAACTTAAAGTTTGGCACAAGATTTATTCAAAGAAAAATTATTTTTAAAAAGATTTTAGAAAGAAATTCTCAATTACCAAGAACATAAGCACACTGCTCTAGCCAATTGAGCTATAAATTTAAAGTGTTTTAATAAAGGTATTTAATGTATAAATTTTTATTTTTAATTAATTTTTTTGGATACTAATAATTCGAAAATGCACAAGAAAAACAAGAAAAATCACAAAACAAGAAAAACTAAAGATCAAACAAGGAAAATAAACAAGAACAACTTGAAGATTAAGAAAGAACAATGAACACAAATTCGAAAATTTAAAAGAAAATAAAAACATGAAATTGACACCAAACTTTAAATATGAAACTAAACTCAAATAGAAAAACTCAATTATCAGTTTATAAAATTTTCGAAAAATTTAAAAAGAGAAAATAAGGATTTAAAAAAATTTCAACCAAAAACAATAATAGAAGACTCTAAACCAAAAAGAAAAAAGTTTTTCCTAATCTAAGCAACAAAATAAACCGTCAGTTGTCCAAACTCGAACAATCCCCGACAACGGCGCCAAAAACTTGGTGAACGAATTGTAAATCACACTTTTCACAACTCGTACCACTAACCAGCAACTGCACTGGGTCGTCCAAGTAATACCTTACGTGAGTAAGGGTCGAATCCCACGGAGATTGTTGGCTTGAAGCAATCTATGGTTATCTTGTAATTCTTAGTCAGGATATCAATTATAATTATCAGTTTGGATTGCGAAAAATAAAAGAGCATGAATTAAAAACTTGTTATGCAGTAATGGAGAATATGTTGGAGTTTTGGAGATGCTTTGTCTTCTGAATCTCTGCTTTCTCCCTGCTTTCTTGTTCACGCACGCAAGGTTCCTCCTATGGCAAGCTGTGTGTTGGTGGATCACCATTGTCAATGGCTACCATCCGTCCTCTCAGTGAAAATGGTCCAGGTGCGCTGTCACCGCACGGCTAATCATCTGTCGGTTCTCACTCATGTTGGAATAGGATCCATTGATCCTTTTGCGTCTGTCACTACACCCAACCCTTGTGAGTTTGAAGCTCGTCACAGTCATTCAATCCTTGAATCCTACTCGAAATACCACAGACAAGGTTTAGACTTTCCAGATTCTAAAGCATGCTGCCAATGGGTTCTAGCTTATACCACGAAGATTCTGATTAAGGAATCCAAGAGATACTCATTCAATCGAAGGTAGAACGGAGGTGGTTGTCAGGCACGCGTTCATAGGTTGAGAATATTGTTGATTGTCATGAATCATCACATCCATCATATTGAAGTGCAAATGAACATCTTAGATAGAAACAACCGTGTTTGAATAGAAAACAGAAATAATTGCATTAATTCATCGAGACACAGCAGAGCTCCTCACCCCCAACAATGGAGTTTAGAGACTCATATCGTCAAAGAGTACAAAGTTCAGATCTAAAAATGTCATGAGGTACAAAATAAATCTCTAAAAGTTGTTTAAATACTAAACTAGTAACCTAGGTTTACAGAAAATGAGTAAACTAAGATAGATAGTGCAGAAATCCACTTCTGGGGCCCACTTGGTGTGTGCTGGGACTGAGACTTGAGCTTTACACGTGCCTAGGCTATTTCTAGAGTTAAACGCCAGGTTGTAACCTGTTTCTGGCGTTTAACTCCAACTTGCAACCTGTTTCTGGCGTTTAATGCCAGAATGCAGCATGGAACTGGCGTTGAACGCCAGTTTACGTCGTCAATCCTTGAACAAAGTATGGACTATTATATATTACTGGAAAGCCCTGGATGTCTACTTTCCAACGCAATTGAGACGTGCCAATTGGGCATGTAGCTCCAAAAAATCCATTCCGAGTGCAGGGAGGTCAGAATCCAACAGCATCAGTAGTCCTTTTTCAGCCTGAATCAGATTTTTGCTCAGCTCCCTCAATTTCCACTAGAAAATACCTGAAATTACAGAAAAACACACAAACTCATAGTAAAGTCCAGAAATATGAATTTTGTCCCAAAAAGTGTATAAAATATCCGCTCATCAGCGGTACACTGCCATGATCGCCACACACAACATTCTCTTTGTACCACCCATAAACCCCACACTCAACATTCTCTTTTAAAAATATGTGGGTGGTAAACCACCACAAACCCCACATAACCTTCTCTTTTAAAAATATGTGGGCGGTAAACCACCACGAACCCCACATAACATTCTCGACACTGCGCAAGCGGTAAACTACCACGAACCTTACCAGGTCAAAGATAAAAAAATTTTCGTTATCAACTTCATTATAAATCATTCATTCATATAAATATCACACTTTTACCCTTCTCATTCATAATCCGCCACTTCTCAAACTTTCTTTGTCTCCAAGTTATTACTCCCCCTACCTTCTTCTCACCACTCAACATACAACTGAGGTTTAGGGGGAAAAAGGGTGAAAATAGAGGTTTAGAGGTTCAAAATTATATTTTAAAACACAAAAATCATGTTGCTGATTTCAGAGGTCACGCGTACACGAGATGCTCAACCCAAAAGGGTTGGTCGTGTCTCGTGCAGTTGGTTGCGCATGCGAGTTCTGCAGAGTGGATACAAATGCTAAGTGCTGCAGAAGTTCAGTTTTGCACCTCGAACTTCCGACGCCCATAACTTTCTCGTTTTAAAACATTTTTCTTCTGCTCTTTGAACGGCGTAAACTTCACAGACCCAATTTTTATATGAAATAAGTATGAAATAATTTGGGGGTCCAGAAGCCGAGTTATGGCTCGCCGAAGTTTGGCCAAAAATTAGATTTTCACCAAAGTCCTCAAACATCTATTTTCATCAAATCACAAGTCAAAGCCAACTTTTTACAGTTATAAACAGCACCAAAACATTCCATATCACATCAACACAACCCCACGTCCTACCACAACTAATCATACCTCAATTTCTAAACAATCTCATACAAATCTATCAAGCTTAACTTCAATAATCAACAAAACCTCATGTTCAAACATATATATATATATCATATCTTCAAATCACCAATCTTCAACCATCACTTACCGTTCTTACCTCTTTCCGGCCTCCGACCCAAATTCACAGCCTCTGGCCCAATATTTCATCAAATAAACTCATAACCACATAATTCACTATCCAATACCAATTTCAATTCACACATCAACTATGCACAATTCCACAATCCTTCTCCAATATTAGTATCATCCACTACACATATAATACCAATCAATCATACCATTCAAGCTTAATCCTAGGGGCACCTAACCTAGGAATTCACATCATATCACACGATACTTAAATGAAACTTAAACTGTACCTCTTGAAGCCAAAACAATTGGGCCTCTTCTTTGGAAATCTCCATCAAACCTTAACTTCAAGCCTCACCAAAGCTCCACAAGAAATATCAATCTCTCAATTGTGCACCAAAATCACCTAATACTCCAACGTAACCAATTTTCACATTTATAATCAACCTAGGGTTTATGAAATTGATAAATCACTAGGGTTTGGAAATTTATTACCTTTACCCATGGAATTGGTTGATGAAATTCATCAATGGTTCATACTAGAGCACCCCTAAACAACCAAAATCATAAGATTTTCTCAAAACTCAAACCAAATTTGAAATAAAAGGGGAAAAACCAAACTGGGTAGTGAGCTTAGAAATACTTTCCACCATACCTAGATATAATTGAAGAGCTCGTCAAGAGCGACGCGTGGCCGTAAACGGCTCGTCAATCAGAGCACCGGAGAGAAAGTTATGGTCAAAAGAGTGTGGTGGTGAATAGTGACTCTTCTTCCTCTCCTCTCTTCTTCTCCACCCGAGCTCTCTCTCTCTTTTTGGGAAGAGAATGAGCTAAATGCTCTTAATTAGGGCATGTGTGTATTGGGCTTGGCCCAAAACCTTTAAGATATGAGTTTTAAATTGTATTTTTAAATATTTCTATCTTCCCAAATTATAAAGTCTAATTTCTTAACTTTATTCACTTATAATTAATTTTCTCTGCCGCAATACCGAACAGATCTCTGCCGATACTGCCGGCAAAATTGCCACTTCACATTTTTTACGCTGAAAACTATATTTTTCGGCTAAAAAAATTCACTGAGTCCAAATATCATATTTAAATTATCAAATTCCGATTGCTAAATTTTCTAACCATATTCGCTCATATTTAATTTATTATTTATTAAATTTTCGTTTATTCGGGGTTTTACACTCGACATTTTTTTCTTATTAAAATCATCCTCAATGTTATAAAACGTTATACAATCGTCCTTTTCTACTTCAATTTTATTATCTTGACCAAATTACCCATAATAATTAATAAAAATAATATTAAAAAACAAAAACAAACACCCCCTGAATCCCCCACCCCCGTCCCTGTATCTCTTTAGTTTCTTCTCTCCCGTCCCCTTCTTCCTATCCTTCCTCCTACCCTTCTCTTCAGAACCCCCAACAACAACCCCAATTCTTCTTCTCTCTCTTTCCGCCAGCATACCATCTACGCTCCTGTCACCTTCTCCACCTTCTTCTCTTCGACAAGGTCCAGAACCTTGCCACCCAGTCCCACGTCGTCGTCTCCTTCGAAATCCCCGACTACACCGCTGACGTCGTCGCCACCAGGGCCCTCTGCCTTCTGGAGGTCGTGCGCTCCCATATTTCTGCAAGATCACGTAGGCTGTGGGCTGGATTAAGATCGGCGTCGTGCTCCATCACCCACAGCTGCTACAGCGCCAGCAGCAATAGGTTCTCGCACCGTCACTTCCTTCCTCCTCTTTTCATTCTTTTTTTTTTTAATTTTTTAAGAACATAAACATCATTTATGTCTTTTTTTTTAATTTCTGTTGCTGATTTTTGATCTAAAGCTGCGGTCGACGATTGTTGAATTGTTGTTAAATATAAAATTTCTATTGATTTATTTTGTGGTTGTTGTTGCTGAAATTGTTAAATTTGTTGTTGTTGAATTTGGTTGTTACTGTTGTTGAATTTAGCTTGTGGGTGGAAAATTTTTTGTTGTTACTGTTGTTAATGGTAAGGCTGTGGAGGATTTTTGGTTTAAGGAGGGAAGAAGAATTGGGGTTTTGAGGAAGGAGAACGGGATGGGGAGGGAACAGGGAAGAGATATCGGGGTGGGGGTTGGGGGTTGGGGGTTGGGGGTGGGGGTGTGTTTTTGTTTTTGTTTTTTAGTATTATTTTTATTATTTATTAAGGGTAATTTGGTCAAAAAAATAAGATTGAGGTAGAAAATGACAATTTTATAACGTTTTATAACATTGAGGATGATTTTAATAAGAAAAAAGTCAGGGACAATTTTGATTTTTACCTCAGAACTTGGGGACGAAAAAAGTACTTAACCTTTAAATAAAATACTCTTCATAATTAATAATAATTTAAAAATTAAAAAAATATTTTATCCCATGCGTTAAAAAAAAAATAAGCTAACATAATATTTAATTATGAGACTTCTTCAAAATTAATATTTATTTATTAAATTAAAATAACATATAAAATAACATATTTTAGTATTCTTTTTAAATACTCTTAATTGTTCATCTTTTTTGAACATAGTAAATAAAAAATTAATCATATAATAATAATAATAATAATAATAATAATAATAATAATAATAATAATAATAATAATAATAATATTGAGAATACTTAAAAAAAGTTAAAAAAAGTACTAAAAAAGTATATTGAGTGATAGGTCTATAATAAAGTGGGTATAATATATTTTTATTTCTCTCTCTTATAGAAATATTTCTGCAAGTTATTAATTTTTTCTTATTAAAATTAAAAAATTTAATATAACTTTATATATTAATAAATATATAAATTTATTTAATTTTTATATATTTATATTTATTATAATATTTTTAAAATTAAAAAATTATTTATTAAATATAATTATTATTAGTTGTGCTTATTAAAAATTATTTTTAGTTTAATTTATAAAAAATAAATGCTAAAAGTTTATTTAAAAATTATCTTTTAAAAATTAATTTAATAAATTATTTTCAAAATAAAAATTTTATCAAACTAGTCTATACATTACTTCGTCGTTTGCATTGCCCCACAAGGATTAAATCATATAGTGTCATACATTCTAAATCGACACTAATAGCTTCGTTTTACCTAAAAGGCTATGTATCGCATGCAATTCACATCCAATGTGTAACACCTTAATTACCCTAAGCATTACCTCATGCCATAAAGCAAAGGATAATCAAAGGTTACGACAAATCTATGACTTATACAAAAATATATATAAGGAGTAATAATTCTAGAAGCCCGATGAAGAAAATAAGCTCAAATACGGAATTACAAAGCGCGAACGTTCACACGAAGCTACAAGCGTAAAAGACAAGATCCACTATATGAGATAGCAAGATATATGTAGTTATATAATAGTATAATAATCATAAGATACTAGTCTAAGCCTGCGGAGTTTAGGCTGACCAATTAAATACAGACATACAGAGTTTTAAAAGTAAAACTGCTTATACAATATCTTTCTCTCAAAGTAAGCCTCTAAGGCAAAATAAATACAAAAGTGAGAGTACTAATGAAAATAAATCAAAGGACTCCAAAAACATGATAAAGATCCTCTACTCTGTCACTGTTAAGCAACTCACTGAGGTGGGTTGCGACCTGCATCTGAAAAACAACAACAGAATATGGTATGAGAACCTGAGGTTCTCAATATGGTAACAGTGCCCAATAATGTAAGATATAAGGTTCCGGGACGCCGAAGGCAATCCTAGAACTTCACATCGATACAGAATATCCAAGCCTCAACAAAATAAATAACTTAAACCATAAACCGTAAACATGGTTATCTAAACTTAGGGAATTTCTAACTAATACTAATCACACCGCTGTATCCCACAGCCTTCGCCAACCTAACCTCCGTGCGATCCCATCGCCACCGCCTACCTAACCTCCTCAGCACCAGACAATCACAGATAATGCAAGCAAATAAAACACAGGTAGTAATCATATATAACAAGTAATTCAAGAAGCAAGTAGGCATATTACACAATTAGGCATGCTCAAGTAATCAAAGCAAACAAGCACATAAGAGATGCATATGATGAATGCCTATCCTATTGGCTCATGATATCACTTGTCGGTCTATAAATGCCAATCCGACACATCCTTTCAGTTGTAGCTTTTCTGCCACGCCCGCAGATATAGTGTCGGGCACACTCTATTGACCGACGGATATAGTGCCGGGCACACTCTATTCACCCACGGATATAGTGTCGGACACACTCGCATGCTCAACCCGAGGGTATAGTGCCTGACACACTCTTGCAGCAGAAAAGATTATCAATAAAAATTCAATCCCAGGGACATAATACCCTACACACTATCATACTTAACCCAAGGATATAGTGCCTGACACACTCTCAAAATTAATCAAGATCATCATTCCTCTTTGACTAAACACCACACTTAACCCAAGGATATAGTGCCTGGCACACTCTCAACATGCAACAAGTCCATCAACCTCAAATCATCACCAGTCATCACCAGTTCTCATCTCAATCCACTTTCAATTATCATTTCTCAACATTCCAAGGATATAGTGCCTGGCACACTTTCCACATCCATCACCCATCAGGCTCATAATAACCATCATCAGTTTCTCAATTCGTTGTTAGTAATCACCAAGTTCACTACTCTTCCTTCTCTCTCAAAACCAAACTCATCCCCAATACACCAGAAACCTAAACCTCCATTCTCTAGCTTTTCAATGTAGTACCCAATTAAATCTCCTAGGACCTTTTCCTATGTTTTGATACCAAAAAAAAAAGCCAAGGAGTCTTAAATAGGTGTCACAGAAGGTTACAAGCTTGTTGGGAAGGTGAAATAGTTAAAAACAAAGTTTTAATTGGAAAACAGGGCATGTGGGTACGCCCAAGGGTGTGCGTATGCATGCCCAGGAAAGTTTTCAAATGTGTGTATATGCATAGAAGTGTGCGTACGCACAGGTAGTAAAATTTTCAACTCTGTTCATCTGCACAAGACGTGCGAACGCCTTCAACAGAGTGCACCTTCCAACGTGTGTGTGTGCATAGCTTGCAGAACTTCGTTCGTTATGTGTGCGCACAGGGCGTGCTAGCGCTCCCATCAGTAAGCCTTCCCCTGTGTGTGTGTACGCACAAGGCTGTGCGTGCACATAGGTTCAAAATCTCACATGGGTGTACGTGCGCACAAGGCTGTGCATGCGCACACAAACCAGAAATTACAAAATTCTGCAACATTGCAGAATTCAAATTTCAACACCAAATTTTCCACAATCATATCTCCTACCAAATTTGGATTTCCACAAAATTTAAACCATTTTAGAGCTTGTTTAATTATCTTTCATTTGATATAAAATGCATTGAATTTCAAGTACGGTAGCTCAAGATATGATTCATTAAAAGTCATCAAAATTTCAGTTTTACCAAAAGTTCACAAATTCTCAATTTTACCAAAACTCCCAATCCAAAATCAAACCAATCACAACCCAAGCAATACCAAAACAACATAAAATTTCATACCATTCCTCTCCCAACTCAACCATCCACAATATCCTAATTACACCATTCAACACCATCAAAACCCTTAATCATCAACATCCAAAACCATCATAAACACTCATAATCATCATCAACTAATAACAACAACATCAACAACCACTACAAATCCTCATCAATTTCAATAATCATCACCAAACAATCTCTAACATTACCCAAATTTATCAAAGTGTTTACTCCTCACATTATTCTCATAAAACTCACCTCCTTCACCAATTATCATCAACATTAATATTCATACTCCTTCTCAACTAATCTCAACATTAGTAACCATTATCAACATTCACTTTTCCACAATCCTCATAAACAATAATAAATCACAACATTCATCATCAATTTTCATAATCATTAATTATCAACAATGAACATCAAAATTCATGTATTTCACATCCCAAAACTCTATATGCTCATCACCACCATACAACTTATCTTCGAATCACCAAAATCACATATAATTAAATATACACCCAATCATCCAATCCTATCTTAAGGTCAACTAGTCTAAGGTTTACGAAACATTACATATTACATAAAGGAAACCGAAACCATATCTTGGTCGATTATCCTCCACGCACGAAACCACCAAAAAGCCAAAACAACTCCAAAAAGCACTAAAGCTCAAACTAACAACACATATATCACCAAAATCAAAACCTAGAAATCACAACATACAAGACTACAAGGGTTTACGAGCAAATTTACCTTATCCAAAGAGGATTGGGGCAATTCCCAACAATTACTCGTGACAAGAGATCACCTAAACATCCAAAACCACAAAATCTCCTCAAAAACCATAACAAAAAATGCACAGAAACTAGGGCAGAAAACTGGAGTGTGAGCTTCAAGTTCTTACCGAATTTTCATAGATAGAAACGAAGAGCTCGACGAGAGCTCCGTGTGGCCACAAACGGCTCGTCAATCGGAGCTCCGTAGCTCAAGATATGGCTCCCGGAAGGTGATGATAAATAGTAACATCACCTCTTCTCCTCTCTTCTCTCAAACCGCGCCTCTTTCTCATTTTGGGGGCAAGAATGAGCTGAATGCTCATTAATAGAGCATATATATGTTGGGCTTTGGGTCTGGTTTGGGTCCGGTCCAATCCGTTAGGCCCACTTTGGCTAAAACCTTTAAAATTAGGGCCCGTTTTTCAATTCTAAATCATTTTTATTCTTTCAAAACAATAAATCAATTTTCAAAATCTTATTTTCCAAAATACGCGGTACTGGACAAAATAAAGCCGGTACTGCCAGCTTAAGCACCAGTACGCATTTTTACAAAAACTTTTCGAAAAAGATACATTTTCTAACTCAGAAAAATTCATCGAAATCAAATTTCACCTTTCTATTTTCAAATTAAAACTTCTGAATTTTGAATTTACTCCGGGCACTTAAAAATTATTATTTTATTAAAACAGTTATACCGGTTCTTACATTCTCCCATCCTAATAAAATTTCCGCCTTCGAAAATTCGAATCACGCGATAAATCTTCCTCGAAGCATCCTACCGTGTCGATGTTCTCTCTCTCCTTCTGCTGCGTCACTCTGATTATTTGTCACTAAGAGTCCGACTCACTCCACTACCTCGAACAGAGATTTTCTTTTCAAATCAAGTACCGCTTTTGTAAAATTTTCCAAAAGCTTCAAAACAAGATCAATCTAAACCTTTTCAATGTCAAAGCTTTTTCAAAAGATCAAAAATTATTTCTTCGTAAATCAATTAGTTTAAATCATGATTTTCTTAAATTCATTAAAATCCTTAAATGATAACATTTCAATCTGAATCCTTTTTTTGATAAATCAAATGTCAAACCAAATTCACAATTTATGAAAATCTCGGAACTCACATTTTCTGTAAACCATATTATTCAAACTAAGAGTTTCGACGTAGTTTTAAAACCAATTCATCTAAACTAAAGTTCCAAACCAGATTTGAAAATCATTCTAAACCTTAAAACCGCAAAATCACAGTTAAAACCGCAAAAGCGTCAGTTGGTACTTTCATTGCCACTAGTGCTGAACCGCACCCATCACTCATACAGGGAGCCGACAAGATTTCTAGTGATGTCCGATAACCATTCTGGCACATCCACTCGATTTATCGTCATTAAGAATCCGATTTACTCAGCTACATGCATCAAAAGCCTCCTTCTCTATCGGTCCCTCTAACAAATCTCTAAGTCCGACCGAACTTATGACAACCTTCCATAGGATAAAACTAAGCCAATTGGGTTCTAATAACATATCACAACAACTTTATGTGCTTACCTCTTATCATCGGATTTGATTCCGTCGCCTCTCCTGCATTCATAGTGAAATCTCGGCCTGGTTGCCGACTCCTACCCACATCTCGGTTCCTCCCTCGACGGCAGTCCTTAGCAAGGTTCGCTGGCAATCCACAGGTATATCATCGACCATTTTCCTTTGCCATGTGGAACTGAGCATTGTCGCTTCTTCTGAAATCTTCTTGACCTCGAAGATGCTGAGGAGTGTGTCCATTTCTCTTAAAGTTCTGTCCCATTGGTCCAAGTTAATCACCACGTCCTCGATTAGTGTTTCCTCCATGAGTGTCTCTTGACGAGGCTACCGTCTTTGCATATTCCTCAACCACTCTCGCCTTGTTCACAAGATCAGAGAAGGTCCGAATCTCCAAAGGAGCAACAGCAGTCATGATGTTATCCTTTAAGCCCCTTTGATACTTAATACACTTCCAACTTTCATAGGTCTCTGGGGCACCCTGACACACGCTAGAGAACCTACAGAGCTCCTCAAATCGGCTGGTATAGTCCGCCACAGACAAGGAACCTTGCTTCAGCTGCATAAGCTCCATCTCCTTCGCTTTCCTAGTGGATTCAGGAAAGTACTTCTTGTAGAAAGCTGTTTGGAATACATCCCAAGGGATTTCTGCATTTGAAAGTTGCAGTAGCTGGCACTTTCCTTGCCACCAATGCTGAGCTCCACCCAAAAGCGTATACGCAGCAAACTCCACATACTGGTTGTTCGAAACATGCTGTGCTCGTAACGCATGCTCTATGGCCTGGAACCAATTATTCGCTTCTGTAGGGTTGGTTGAACCTCTGAACTTGGCGGATGAACCTTGAGAAAAGTAGCCAAGGTCATCGGAGCACCTCCCATGTTATCACCATTTCCTTCCGCATTATCGTTCTTGTTTCCATCTTCGTTTCTGTTTCCAGCCGGTTGGCCTAACCTCTGCACAGCTTGCAGCGTCGCAGCAACATTTGCCTCTATGATCTTTGCAAGATTCGCCAATGCCGCCATGAACTCGGCATGGTTATTGATAAACCCCAATTTTGTGGTTTATCTTGTGCTTAATTTAAGGGATTTTATCACCTTTTCTCAATTTATTCAATGAAAAAGTATGGTTTTGTAATTCTCCCTTAATTTGTGCTTAAGTGTAAAACATGCTTTTTAGGCCTTAAAATTGGTGATTTTAATTCACTTTAATTTCATTCGATGGCTTGATGTGTTTGTTGAGTGATTTCAGGTTCATAAGGCAAGTATTGGATGGAAAAATGAAGAGAAAAGCTTGCAAAGTGGAGAATTCATGGAAAAATAAGGATTTGGAGTGCATACATCGACGCACTTGCATGGAAGATGCACACGCGTAGAGATGAGGTCGCCAGGCGACGCGTACGCATGACATGATGCATACGCGTGAGAAGGAAAAGCCAAGCGACACGTATGCGTGACCCATGCGTATGCGTCACGGCTCGCACGTGACCTCATTAAAGTGAAAACGCTGGGGGGCAATTTCTGAGTTGCCCAGGCCCAAATCCAGCTCATTTCTGAGGGTATTTCATGTAGAATTCAAGCTTGGGCAAAAGGGGAGCCCTTAGTTGTAGGATAGCATCATGTAGTTTAGTTTTCTAGAGAGAGAAACTCCCTCTTCTCCCTAGAATTAGGGTTCTTAGGTTTAATTGCATCTTAGATCTAGGTTTAATTCATGCTTTGATTTACTTTTCCTTTACAATTTCTTGTTCCTTTACTTTTACTTTCCTAGTTTAGTATTTTACTCCTTGTATTTGTTTACTTTGTTGTTGATGTATTTTTGTTCCCTTTATTTTCCTTTAATGCAATCTATGTTTCATGTTTCTTTGTTGTTGATTTGAGTTGTTGTGTTAATTTCCTTGCAATTGGTAGTTGTAGATTTATATTTCTTTCAATTTAATAAGCTTTCCTTTTATACCTTCCAAGTGTTTGACAAAATGCTTGGTTGGATTCTGGAGTAGCTTTTTGAGCATTCTTGGCTTTAAAAGAGGAATTAGGCAATCTTGAGTCATGAATACCCAACTCAAGTTGGTGATCTAGAGTTGTTAGCTAATGTTGTTTCCATTAACGCTAATCTTTTGCTAATTCAATTAGTAAGTTTATTAGGACTTTTGGAGTGAGATTAGCTAGTCTTATTTGACTTTCTCTCGTGTGAAGATAACATTGTACTTCCTTCCATTGTTAGAGATGACAAAATAGGATAAATTCTTGTTAATTGTTGTTATGAGTGACTAGGATAGAAAGACTATATTCTCAATCCTTGTCATGAATGTCTCTCTTTATTAATTGCTTTCTTTAATTACTTGGTTTACTTTTCTTGTCATTTATTTTCTTGCCCTTTTATAAATCAAACCCCTTGCATCTTCATAGCCAATAATTGATCACTTCATTGCAATTCCTTGTGAGACGACCCGAGGTTTAAATACTTCGGTTAATTTTCATTGGGGTTTGTACTTGTGACAATCAACATATTTAAATTTGATGTGAGAGTTATTTGTTGGTTTGGAGCTAAGCTTACAACGAAGTTCTTATTTCTATTAAGAGAAATTCTAGACCAACAATAAATTTTCACTATCAAATTTATGGCGCCATTGCCGGAGAATTGCAATGGTGCTATGTTATTGGCTATTGTACATAAGTGAATATGTTTTCCTTTTTGCTTCTTTGTTAGTTGTTGCTAGTTGTAGGACTTTGCTTTCTTTGTTTCTTGTTAGCCTTTGTTTTTTTCTCTTACTACTATGAATTCTCATCACTTTGGCTATGAGTGTGGTTCAAACTATGTTGTAGGAAATGGAAGCTTTAATGAGGATTTGCATCAAGGATTTGGAGATCAAAGGTGGGAGGAGCCCCAAGCTTATGGACAACTTTCTTGGCAACAACTCTCTCCGGTTTTTTATGGGTACAATCCAATTCTTGATGCATACCAATCTAATGTATGTGATGACCCTCGTTGTGGTTGTCAACCACAATCATCATATGCATATGAACCTTTCCCTCAATATAGTCCCCAACAACCTTACTCACAAGCCTCATACTACCACTCACCCCCATATGACCCTAACTCATACCCACTATACCAACCACCATATGAACCATATCTAGAGCTACCACCACTCCAACCCCAATACTCCCATGAACCACAAATTCCAAACACACCACCTCAAGAATTTCACCAATATGAACCACCTTCCAACTACAATACATTTCCCTCAAACGATGAACCCTCTCTTTCACCACCACCCTCTAATGGACGAAGGTCTCCATGCCCTCATGCTTGAACAAAGAGATCTTAGATCTCGCATCCTAAGGCAACAAGAGGAGACAGAAAATGAGTTCAAGAAGCTAGAAGTCATGATTGCTACTGTGGCGAAAGCCGTTAGCAACATGGTCTCTTCCCGCCTAAGCCTATACGATCAAGGCACTCTCATTGTTGAATGTGGAGAAGCAACCAAGGAGCTTAGTGAGGGAGTGAATGATAAATCACTATTTTATGATTTATCTTATGCTCAATTGAGTGGTTTTTATCAATTATTCACCCACTTATTCATACAATTTGCATGGTTTTACAATTCCTTCCTTATTCTATGATATATGTGAAAACATGTTTCCTATGCCTTAAAAATATTTATTATAGTTATCCTTTATTACCATTCGATGCCGTGATTTGTGTGTTAAGTAATTTCAGGCTTCATAGGGCAGGAATGACTTAGAGGACAGAAAGGAAACACGCAAAAATGGAAGGAACGCACAAAATGGAGTTTTGAAGAAAATGGCAGTGAAGCGCACGCATGGACAATGCGAACGCGTGCCTAGCGCAAAACACAAGCGACGCATACGCGTGACAAGGAAAATCTCCAAATGACGTGCACGCGTGACCCTCGCGCACGCGTGACAGACGCCACGTGCAGAAAATTGCAGAAGTCGCCCCCAGGGATTTCTGGGCCCTTTTTCGGCTCAAATCCAAGCCTAGAAACATAGAATAGAGGCTGGAGAATGAGGGAATCAAATCATCCATCAATCATTCATTCAATAGAGAGAATTTTTAGGTTTTAGATGTAGTTCTCTAGAGAGAGAGGCTCTCTCCTCTCTCTTAGGTTTTAGAATTAGGATTTCTCTTAGTTTATGGTTATATTCTTCATTCCAGGTTCAATATTCCTTAAATTTAATTTCTCTTCTACTTTTATTTACTTTATCACTTGGTTTATTTACTTTCTCAATTTGATTTATGAACTTTCCCATGTTAGAATTGATATCTTTATTTAATATAATTTGAGGTATTTCAGATTTGTGATTGCTTTCTTTAATTTATGTTATTGATGCTTCCAATTAATCTTCTCCTGGTCAAGGCATTTTTATTCGAGTAGATTTTCTTCCCTTTTGGCTTTGGTTGAGTAATTGGTGACACTTGAGTTGTCAAACTCAACGATTGATTAAAAATTGGAAATTTCTGATTGATTTGGATCCCTCTAAAGCTAGTCTTTCCATAGGATTTAACTAGGACTTGAGGAATCAAGTTGATTAGTCCACTTGACTTTCCTTTACTTAGTAAGGGTTAACTAAGTGGGAGCACTAAACAATTCTCATCACACCTGATAAGGATAACTAGGATGGGATTTTCAGTTCTCATACCTTGCCAAGAGTTTTTCTAATTATTAATTTATTTTTCTTGCCATTTAAATTACTTGTTCCCTATTTCAAAAACCCCAAAAATATAACTTTTTCCATAACCAATAATAAACACACCTCCCTGCAATTCCTTGAGAGATGACCCGAGGTTTAAATACTTCAGTTATAAATTTTATTGGGTTTTGTTACTTGTGACAACCAAACTTTTGTACGAAAGGATTCTCTGTTGGTTTAGAAACTATACCTACAACGTGATTATTTTTGTGAATTTCTTTACTGGCAAGAATCCGTTCGTCAAAATGGCGCCGTTGCCGGGGAATTGCAATTGTGTGCCTTATTATTGGTTATTGTAAATATTTTCTTTTTCTATTTATTTGTTTCTGTTTCTATTTTAGTTTTTAATTTTTATTAGCTACTATGAGTTCTCACCCCTCTGGATTTAAGTTTGGTTCCAATGTTGTTGTAAGGAATGGAAGCTATAACAGGAACATGCATCAAGGTCAAAACAATCAAAGATGGAAGGAGCAACGAGGATCTGATCAACCCTTTCGGCAACAAATACCATGGACAACGACCATTCTACAATGCATGCCAAGACAATAGCTTTGGTGGACCCCTTCGTGACAAACCACCTACACCAAATTACTATGGTCAAGAGCCATACCGAGGTGTATGCCAAGATGATAGATATGGTGGACCCCCTTGTAGTTACCAGCAAGCCCCATCATATGCCTATAAACCACCTCCTCAACATAGCTTCGAACTACCATACTCACAAGCCACTCACAACCATTCACCTCCGAATGACCATAACCCTTATCCACCCCAATTCCAATCCAATTACTCTCAAGAACCACCACTTCCATATGCACCATATCCATGTCCATCGAACCAAGAATCACAGGATCGTCTCAAGGACACAGTGAACCAATTTCATGCAACCCTTCATCAATTGGAGCAAGCAATAAATCGATTAGCCCCAGTACGAAAGAGACACTAGAAGCTCCGGTGGATAGTAAGGAGCATGACTTTGTACTGGAACAAGTAGAGGATGCTGGAATTATCAAAGAAGATGAATGGGTTAAAGACTTAGGAGACGCTGAATCTCTATAGAAATCAAGAATTGTAGAGAATCCCGTCAAGAAATTTGCAACTGATGCTAAGGAGGATAGTGCACAACCCCCAAAGCATGTACCTTATGAAGAAATAGACGGAATAGATCAAGAAGCAAATTTCCTTGGTAGTGATGATCATGAACCAAGCTCTCCTAATGATGACCTTGCAGTCACAATTGAACTCTTTGAGCTAGAAGATTCTTTCCCAAGTGAATATGAGGATGATGTGGAGGTAGACTTTTCTCAACCTCCAACTTATGACTTGAGTGATGAGGAAGAAATTGAAGACTTTGATCAAGACGTGGTTACAATTGAAGAGGTTTGTCAGGAATTGGAAGAATTCACAGAGGAGTACAAGGAAGTGGATCTTGAAGAACCACTGGAAACACCTCTCCCATGGCCATTACCACCTAATACAAACTTCAAGTGGGTAAAATCCTTAGCCTTCATCTTTACTTTCCCACTTGAATATGGCTTGCTTGAAACAGATGGCCAGCTTAGAGCTTTTTGCAGCTTTAAAAGTAAGAGGGAGATGGTTAGTAATAGAAGTTGGTATCCAAGGTTCAATACGGTTCCACACTCCAATTAGAAGTGCAAGGATTGGTATAGAGCTCGATTTAATGGGTTTCGGAAGATGTTTGGGTATCTCAGTGGAAATTCAGGTTACGTACCGCCCGGTTGGAAAAATGAAGATCAAGACAAAGATGGGTACAAAAGCAAGGTTTGGGATCCTGGGATTCATTCTGATAATGAACACCTATGGAGCCTGAAAACTTGCTTTAACTTGCTCGAAGGCTTTACGTGGCTAGTTTGGGACCCCGGAGGCTATTGGAATTGCAAACGTTGGTGGAGATTTCTAGATGAGTTCAAGCACAAGCCACCATAACAAGGAGCTCAACAAATGTCCAACTTAAGGACTTTAACTAAAAGTGCTAGGTGGGAGACAACCCACCATGCTTTGATCGTTCCTTTTTCAATTTTAATTCTATTTTATTTTGTTTGTTTTAGGTTTCATTTTATTTTATTTTATTTTCCCTAGAATCATTCCTAACATCTACATTAGCATCTGCATCTTGCATTCTGCATATTAAAAAAAAAACCCACACCACGCGTGCGCATAGGTCATGCGTGGGCGTTGACTCCAAATCGACGTCTCCATCCAATGCCCAGAAAGTTGGGCTGGAATCGTGCGGCTGCTATGCGTTAGGCACAATTGGGCCACGCGTGCGCGTCGATGACGCGTACGTGCCATTTTCCCTTACACACACCACGTGTGGGCGTGGGCGACGCGTGAAAAGTTTTTCCCCCTTAATTGAAACCAAGAGTTGCGCCAAAACGACGCTGGATTTGTACGTTTAGAACAATCCTAGTCGACGGTACGCATGCTTCACGCGTACGCGTCATTTTCATTATCCTTCATTCACGCGTTCGCGTCAATGACGCTTTCACGTCGTTGCACTTCCGCCTCATCCATGCTTTCGCGTGATCCACACATTCGCGTGGATTTGAAATCACTTAACCCCCTGATGCGGAAACCCTAGCCTTCGCGTGCTCACTTCCCCCCTCCCTTACAGTCTTCTCCTCTCCTCCAACCCCCCAACCACCATCGCCGACCCAGCCACCGCGCCACCGCCATCGCCACCCCTCGCCGCACCGTCCTCACCCCCCTCTTTTCCCCCCTTCTCTTCCTCTTCTCCTTCCCCCCTCTCGACCCCCACTGTTCCTTGCCCTATCACCAAACCAGACCCCGCCGCCATACCCTATCGCCGGCCACCACCACCCCAACGTCACCTTCCCCTCCTTGCCCCTCCTCCCTTCTCTTCCTCTTCCTCTTTCACCCCCTACCTCCACCAAGGACCCCCATGGGACTCCCAACACCGCCGTGCCAATCCCAGTGCCGTCGTGCCACCCACCAGCGCCACCACACCACCACCCTCTCTCTTCATTTAATTTCTGTTACTGCGCACACCAGTTCCACTGCACTCCGATTCCTTTCCCGCTCCATTTAGTTAGTTTGCGTATTTTTCAATTCTGTTCAAATTAGGATAGTTAGAGATGCATGTTCGTAGTGGACTTTAGGTGGTTAGGTAGCTAGGATGTGGTTAGTTGATTTAGGTTTGATAATTGCGCTGTTCTTGCTGTTTGCTTTATCTATTTTGCAATTCTGAAATTGCTATGCTGTTTATGTTGCTATTTACTGCTGTTCCATTCTTGTTCGATACTATTTTGTTTCATCGGATCTTAATTGAGTGTTGCCAATGCCTATATAACTGCACATATATTAGCATTCTTGTTGACATTTGCTTTATCCTCATTAATTCAGTAAGCCGAATACATTGCATCCCTATCCTATATTCTTGCTTGCTTTCTGAATTTGCTAAAGCCAGGCTGATTACATATACCTAATTACCGCTGTTTTGGATTAGCTATATCACTTATTGCTGTTCTGGATTAGCTAAATCACTTATTGCTGTTTTGGATTGGCTTAACTTGCTTATTGCCTATACTTGCTATTTTTGATCTTACCTATTTTAGGATTCATATAAGCTGCTAATCTTGCTTAAAAGTAATGCTACTTGCATTATTAAGCTATTTGATTTTCCAGGACCGTCCAATTTATAGCCGGAATGCTGCCCAATTTTTTTCTGCAAATTATTTCACTCAACTCCCATTTATCAATTGGCTTTGGTAGTTTTGAACTCCGCACTAATTGGTTTCAACCAAGCCAATTCATGGATGAATGGGCTAGCATCCCTACTCCTTCTGGTTCCCTTCTTAGTTAAATCGCATTATTGATGATTTTATTCATTTTGAAATTCTTTTATTTATATGATTTATCATCATTACTCTGCATTCTCTCCTTGAATGTGAGTTGCTTATTCTTCAAGTTTGTGCAATTTTTGTTAATTAGGAACTACAATACCATGCCACTCACTTTAACTTCACTTTTTAACTCTTAACTGCATTAACTTTCTAACTCCTCTCTTAGTTTTCGCCTAATTACTCTCAACCAATTTCAAGGCATGATTATTGTTGTTCCTGATAAACAAGCATTCCGCATATCATAGATCTTGGATTGTGATTTTTATTTCAATTCTTTGACTTTTAGCTTGCATACAGTCCAAAATTCTACATCTATCTAACTCACTTCATGCTTTTATTGCTATTTTATCCCTCTTTTGCCCATCTATGCTTATATTGCTATTTTATTCCTCTTTTGCCCATCTATGCTTACATTGCTAAAATACTATTTGCTTACCTGCTTTAGTTTAATAAACTGTATCCTGGAACCTCTACTTTTCAGGATGTCTGACCCTAAAGGGAAAGGAAAAGCTAAAACAGGCACGGGCAAAAGGAAAAGAGGAGAGTCCTTTATGGCTATCCTGGATATACTGCATGATGATTCCTGGTGGGATAAGAATTTTACTCTGCAGGAAAAAGCTGATCAGTTAGTGCCTGCCACCGACCCAGTCAAGTTTGCAAACCGATACTGTGAAATGAAGTATCCAGTCTTTGCCACTTCAAGGAACCTATATCTAGAAAAGACCTTCCAAATTCTGGCCGAATTACAACAGTACACCACAGAACAAATCAAACAGAGAGGCTGGTTCTTTTTGGAGAGAAACTTGACTGAGGTCAATGCATCTTGGGTCAGAGAATTTTACTGCAACTATTTTAAAATGACCCTGGATGCAGTATAGCTCAGAGGAAAACAAATTTTAGTTACTGAGGAGGCAATTAAAGATATCCTCCATTTCATGCCTAAATCCGATCAGCCAGATGGTTATCAGTAGGCTGAAGAAGATATGAGGTTTATGCGTTTCGATTGGGAAGCAGTGAAGCGCACCATAGCTATTAATCCTACTGTCCCATGGGTTATGGGTAAGTCAACAGTGACCCCAAAAGGCATCAAAATCATCTACCTGAATGATGAGGCTCGGCTATGGCAACAAATCCTAAGCAATTATGTGATGCCGAGCACTCACGAGACTGAGGTGCCAGCTGCCATGATTACTCTTATCTGGTGCGTGATGGAGGGCAAGGACCTATACCTTCCCTGATTTATCTGGTACTACATGGTCAGGGTCCATGTCCGAGGCACTCTGCCCTTTCCCTATTTGATTACTCAGCTGGGCCACCGAGCTGAGGTACCCTGGGAGCTTGCGGATGAGAAGCCACTAGCCACCGATTGCAAGAAGATCATCCCACATGGTAGGAAATTCATGGCTCTGGGCTACAAACTGCCTTTCTCACTGCCTCTGCTGATGCAGCCACATCTTCTGCTGCCCCTTCAGCATCTGCTGCCCCAGCCACCACCACAGCACCTTCACCTGCTCCCGAGCCCATTTACCACCTTGTGCATCGCCTCTTCGAGCGGCTGATAAACCCTATTTGTAGGGTTTATCTTATGCCTCATTTAAGGGATTTTATAACCTTTTACCCACATTTATTCAATGAAATAGCATGGTTTTATAAATTCTCCTTTAATTGTGCTTAAGAGTGAAAACATGCTTTTTAGGTCCTTAATTGTTTAATCTTGATTTACTTTTGATTCCATTAGATGCCTTGATATGTTTGTTAAGTGATTTCAGATTTAGGAGGCAAAGATTGGATCAAGGGAATGAAGGAAAAGCATGTAAAAATGGAGAACTCATGAATAAATGAAGGAATCGCAAAAGCTGTCAAGCCGACCTCTTTGCACTTAAACGACCATAACTTGAGCTACAGAGGTCCAAATGAGGCGGTTTTAGTTGCGTTGGAAAGCTAACATCTGGGGCTTCGAAATGATATAAGATTTGCCATAGTTGCATTCGCGCATAGGGGCGCGCACGCACACGGTGCGCGGATGCGCCAATGGTGGCACATGCTTCACTTAATGCAACCTGTGGCCAGTGATTTTAGAAGCCTTGTAGGCCCAATCTAACTCATTTCTGATGCTATTTAAGCCAAGGATTAAAGGAAAATTAACATACTTTACATACTTTCACACATTAGTTTAGTTTAGGTTAGTTTTAGAGAGAGAAGCTCTCACTTCTCTCTAGGATTAGAATTAGGTTAGATCTAGATTAGGAATTCTTAGATCTATGTTTAATTCATGCTTTGATTTACTTTTCCTTTACAATTTCTCATTCCTCTTCTTCTCCTCTCTCTAATTTTGTATTTCATTCTTGTGATTCTTTACTTTTATGTTCATGCACTTTTGTTTCTTCTATTTTCATTTCAATGCAATTTATGTTTTTATGTTCCTTTATTGTTCATTTGATTTGTTGTTGTTTAATTTCTTGCAATTGAGTAGTGTAGATTTACTTTCCTTGCACATTTTACTATGATTTATTTTTATGCCTTCCAAGTGTTTGATAAAATGCTTGGTTGGATTTTAGAGTAGATTTTAGTGCTCTTGGCTTTGGTAGAGTAATTAGTGACACTTGAGTTATCTAATTCCTTTGTTGATTGATAATTAGAAGTTGCTAATTGATTTGGATACCATTAAAGCTAGTCTTTCCCTTGGGAGTTGGCTAGGACTTGTGGAATCAAGTTAATTCATCCACTTGACTTTCCTCCATGGTTAGAGGTTAACTAAGTGGTAGCAATGGACAATTTGTGGTCACAATTGAGGAGGATAACTAGGATAGGACTTCTAGTTCTCATACCTTGCCAAGAGTTTTGTTAGTTGCTAGTTTATTTTCATTGTGAATAGCTTGATTTTTGGATTGCTTGTTAGTTTTTGCTAAGTTTAGGACTTTGTTTCATTCTTTCTTATTAGCTTTTGTTTCTTATTTTCTCTTTTCATTATGAATTCTGACTTTGGCTATGAGTTTGGTTCTAATTATGTTGTAGGAAATGGGAGCTACAATGAGGATGTGTATCAAGGATGGGACAATCAAAGGTGGGAGGAGCCATATGCATATGATCAATCCTCTTGGCGACAACCTCCACCAATGCACTATGAAGAAGAGCCATTCTATGATGCATACCAATCCAATGGCTATGGTGAATCTCCTTGTGACTTTCAAGAGCCACCACCATATACCTATGAGCCATATCCTCAACATGAACCTCAACCATACTCACAAGCCCCCTACCACCAAACACCTCCATATGACCATAATCCATATGCATCCTACCAACCACCTTTTGAACTATATGAGCCATACATGGAACCACCATTCCAATATCAATACTCCCAAGAACCACCTCAATATACACCATCACCATGTCCTTACCAAGAAGAACTACCTTCCTATCATGAACCCTTTCTCCAAGACAATGAACCCTCCTATCCACCCCAATCCTCAATGGATGAAACCCTTGGCCTTATACTTCAAGGGCAAGGAGAAATACAAAGGGAGACATTAGAATTTGTGGCTACCTTGACCAAGGTAGTAATCATTTTAACCTCCCGATACTTGAGCACTCAAAGCACTCCCATGGTCACATGTGGAGAATTAGTTGAAGAGCATAGCATGAAGGAGAGATTGGAAACTCCGGTGGAGAATAAGGGATGTTATCTTGTATTAGAGCAATTGAAGGAACCTATGATCATTGAAGAAGAGGAAGAAGTGGTTGAAGACTTAGGAGATGCGGAACCTCCTTGGGAACCTAGAGTTGAAGAGAACCTCTCCAAGAAGAGTGAATTTGATGTTGAGGAGGAGCGTGCACAACCCCCAAAACAATTTTTGAATGAAGACTTGGGAGGAATGGAGCAAGAATTGAATTCCCTTGGAGATGAAGATCATGCATCCAACCTTCTTGGTGGTGAATCCTTTGAATTTGAAGAACCTTCTCCTAATGAGATAGAAAATGATGTGGAGGTAGATTTCTCTCAACCTCCCATTTATGATTTGAGCGATGAAAAAGAGTTAGATGACATTGATGAACAAAGGATTGAAAGTGAAGAAGTTTATGAAGAGGTGGAGATTGACAAGGAAGAACATAAGGGAGTAGAGCTTGCAAGGACATTGGAGACACCTCTCCCCAAGCCATCACCATCCATTCTTTCATTCAAGTGGGTAAATTCCTTATACTTAAGCTTTATTATTCCCCTTGAATATGGTTTGCTTGAAATGGATGGTCAACTTAGAAATATTTATGGATTTAAAAGCAAGAGGGAGATGGTTAGTGGTTGGCATTGTAAATCAAGGTTCCTTATGATGACACGTTCAAAGCTTAATTGCAAAGGTTGGTGTAAAACTAGATTGCTTGGGTCTAGGATGTTGTTTGGTTGCTTAAATGAGAATTCCAAGATTATGCCACCCAAATGGAATAATGATGATCAACTTCAAGACGGGTGTCAAAACAAAGTGTGGGATCCCGGATCACACAAGGAGGACCACTTTTGGGAGCCCATGGTTTGTGAGGAAATCCACCCAAGCTTGGAGTTATTAATTTTGAATAATGGTGCTTATTGGAGACTTAAGCATTGGTGGATGTTCCAAGATGAATTCAAGCACAAGTCACCTTGAGAGGAGCTCCCCATAAGTCCAACTTAAGGACAATAAACAAAAGTGCTAGGTGGGAGACACCCCCACCATGGTAACTTCTTTTCATTTTCTCTTTTCGTATATATTGGTAATTAGTTTAAATTCATGTTTTTGGTTGATTTGTTGAGTATAATTGATAGTTTAGTATGTTAAATAAGGTTTTATGGTGTTTTGGTAGCTGTTTGGAGGTTAGGAATGCTTGGATTGGTGCAAAAACATAAAAATTTTTTTATGAAAAATAGAGCACCATCCACGCGTACGCGCACTGCACGCGTACGGGTGCATCAAGCATTTTCACCTATCCACGCGCACGCGCCATGTACGCGTACGCGTGGATACCAAAATTTCACTCCTCCATACATTGACCCGAGAGTTGTGTGAGTGTTGAGCGCGCATTGTGCCTTTCGCACAAACCAGCTCGTGTGTACGCGCACATGACGCGTACGTGTCACTCTCGAAATAAGCCATCGATGCGGACGCACCATGTACGTGTACGCGTCACGTCCATTGCACCACCGTTCGCGCGCGTGCGCCATGCACACGTATGTGCGGATGTCCTTCCTTTAACACATTGATAAACCCATATCTCATGAGTTCTTTTGTGCTTAATTAGAGTGATTTATTCAACTCTTCACCTACTTATTCACATTAATTGCATGGTTTTACTTTCCCTTCCTTATTATGTCATATTGTGAAAAACATGTTTCCTAAGCTTTAAAAATTAATTATTTTTAATTACCTTTATTTCCATTCGATGTCGTGATTAGTGTGTTGAGTAGTTTCAGATTTTCTAAGGCAGAATGACTTAAAGGATGGAAAAGGAAACATACAAAAATGGAAGGAGAAAGCAAAACGGAGCTTTGAAGGAAACTGGTATTCACGCGATCGCATGGATGACGCGATCGCGTGCCAAGCACGAATCAGTAGCGACGCGGCCGCACGACTGACGCGATCGCGCGCCTTAAGCAGAACGCACATGACGCGGTCGCATGACTAACGTGACCGCGTGGTAAGGAAAAGCTCCAGATGACGCGACCGCGTGACCCACGCGGATGCGTGACAGAGGCCACGTATCAGAATTTACAGAATACGCCCCCAGCGAATTCTGAAGCCCTTTTTGGCCCAGATCCAAGTATAGACAGCATAGACCAGAGGTTATAAAGTGTGGGAATGCACCCATTCAAAGGGAGCTCGCATATTTTTTACCTTTCAATGATTTAGATTTAGTTGAGAGGGAGATCTTCTCTCTCTCTTTTAGGATTTAGGATTTCTTCTTGTTTTAAGAGTAACTCTGGATCCTAGGTTTAATGTTCTTTTATTTTAGTTTTACTTTTATTTATTTATTCCAACATTTGAATTGATTATTATAATTTGATTTACGAATTATTCCATGTTACAGACAGTTATTTGAATTAATGATAATTGAGGTATTTTCAGTTTATGATTGTTCTCTTTGATTTAAGTCACCATTGCTTCCTATCTAAGGATATTTTTATTATTCCAGCAATTTTATTTTTTCCCCTTTTGGTTCTGGTTAAGAATTTAGTAACTCAACAGTTATTAAACTTAACATAATTGATAATCATTATCTTGCTAATTGAGCTGAACTTAAGCAATCCCAACCTTTTCTTAGGAAATAATTAGGATTCAAAGGTCAATTTAATTAGTCCTCTAACTTTCCTTTCCCTAGTAAAGGTTGACCAAGTGGAGTTTAGATTCAACTTTCATTATAGTTGAGGGAGATAACTACGTTGGACTTCCGACTTCTCTTACCTTGCCAAAAGTTTGCTTTACAGTATTTATTTATTTTAATTGCCATTTACTTTACTTGTTATTTAAATTACTTGCTTCTCATCTTCTAAACCCCGATTACAACCTTTATAGCCAATAATAAGAACACACTTCCTCGCAGTTCCTTGAGAAGACGACCCGAGGTTTGAATACTCGGTTAACAATTTTTAAGGGGTTTGTTACTTGTGACACCCAAAATGTTTGCATGAAAGGACTTTTGAAGGTTTAGAAACTATACTTGCAACGAGGATTTATCCGCAATTTTCTAGACCACGCAAAAGTTCTCTCATCAAAATGGCGCCGTTGCCGGGGAACTGCTAACGTGTGCCTTATTATTGGTTATTGTAAATATTTTTCTTTTGCTTGTTTATTTATTTTTGTTTTTCCTTTTTATCTTTATTTGCTACTATGAACTCTCACCCCTCTCGCTTTGAGTTTGGTTCTAATATTGTTAAAGGAAATAGAAGTTACAGCAGGAATGTGCATCAAGGTCAGACCAATCAAGGATGGATGGAACCAAGAGGATCTAATCAACCCTTTTGGCAGCAACACCCTCCGAGATATCCTGGACAAAGACCATTCTACCGTGCATACCCAGCTGAAAGACATGGTGGACAACCTTATAACTACCAACAAGCCCCACCCCGTGCATATGAACCATCCTTTCAACATAACCTCGAACCACCACACTCACAAGCTTCTCTTTACCATTCGCCATCATATGATCCTTCCTTACCCCAATACCAATCCAATCGTTCCCAATCATCACCACTTTCCTTTGTATCATGTCCAAGTCTGGCAAACCGCGAAGCAGAGGATCGCCTAAAAGAAACAGTAATTAAATTTCAAACAACCATTCAACAACTAGAGCAAGCACTAATTCAATGGGCCACTAGACGCTCAAATATACAAGGACCAACCACAGTTCCATGTGGACAGCCCGATGAAGAGCGTAGCATGAAAGAAATACTAGAGACTCCAGTGGACAAGACAGAGAATGAATTCGTACTAGAACAAGTGGAAGAAGCTGTCATTGTTCAAGAAGAAGAGTTGGTTGAAGATCTAGGAGATGCTGAGCTTCCTTGGGAATCCTGAATTGAGGAAAACTCCATCCAAGATGCTACAGTTGATGCTAAGGAGGATACCGCACAATCTCCAAGGCAAGTCGTTTACGAAGAATTAGACGGAATAATCCAAGGAGCAAATTTCCTTGATGATAATAGTCACAAGTCTAGTTCTCCTAGTGATGAGCTTGCGTCCGCAAGTGAATTCTCTGAGATCGAAGAATTTTCCCCAAGTGAATATGAAGATGATGCGGAGGTAGATTTCTCTCAACCTCCAATCTATGACTCAAGTGATGAGGAAGACATAGAAGACTTTGACCAGGATACTGATACAATTGAAGACCTTTGCAAGGAAGTGGAAGAATTCACAGAAGAGCACAAGGAAACGGAACTTGTAGAACCACCAAAAACACCTATCCCAAGGCCATTACCACCTAATACAAGCTTCAAGTGGGTACAATCCTTAACTTATAACTTTACTTATTCACTTGAATATGGTGTACTTGAAACAGATGGCCAGCTTAGAGCTTTCTGCGGCTTTAAGAGTAAGAGGGAAATGGCTCGTACTCAGAGCTGGTGCACAATGTTCAACAAGGTTCCACACTTCACTTCAAAGTACACGGATTGGTATCATGCTCAATCACATGGATCACGGAAAATGTTTGGTCACCAAGGTGAGATTCTACTTTTTAACCCGTCCGAATGGAGACACGTAGATCAAGACGGAGGCGGATTTAAAAGCAAGGCTTGGAATCCTATAGTTTATTCTGACATTTGTCATCCCGAGAGCCTAACAATATATTTAAAGTTGTTCGGAAGCTTTGCGTGCTTAGTTTGGGACCCCGGAGGTTATTGGCATTCCAAGCACTGGTGGAGATTTTTGGACGAATTTAAACATAAGCCACCATAATAGGATACTGCTCCAATGTCCAACTTAAGGACTTTAACTAAAAGTGCTTGGTGGGAGACAACCCACCAGGGTATGGTCGCTTCTTTTTCAATTTATTTCTTATTAATTGCTTTCATTTTTCCTTTTTCATTTTAATTTATTAAACCTGGAATCATGCATAACATTCTTATTAATCATTGCATTCTGCAATTTTCATGCACAAAAAAAAAGAGGGATGCACGACGCGACCGCATGTCCCATGCGATCGCATCATATCGCGGAAAACACCACCCGCGCGACCGCGTGACCCACGCGGCCGGGTGATATATATATCGACGTAAAGATCCAACGAACAGAAAGTAGGGCTGGAATCGTGCGACCCCTGTGCGTTTCGCAGAAATTGGCCTACGCGATCGCATGCCCCATGCGACCGCGTCACTTGCACAATACCAATCCCACGCGACCGCGTGAGCGACGCGATCGCGTCGCATGGATTGCACATCACCCCAAAAGGAGACAGAGAGTTGCGCTAAAACGGTGCTGGAGTCGTGCGTTTAGCACAAATTCCAGCGACGCGATCGCGCGACCCACGTGATCGCGTCACCCTTCTTCCCCCCTCTCATGCGATCGCGCACCCCACGCGATCGCGTCACTCCCATTTTCGTCCCAACCACGCGACCGCGTGCCCCACGCGGCTGCGTGTATTCGAAAATATAACCCCCCAGCCCGCGAACCCTATCAGTCGCGAGCCCCCCACCCCCAACCCTCTTCTCCCTCTCTGCTCCCTCTCCCTCCAACCACCAGCCAGCACCACCCAGCCGCCACCGCCGGCCACCCAGAGGCCGCCGCCACCCCGTACGCCGCTGCCCCAACCCCCTCCCCTCCCTTCTTCTCCCTTCCTCCTCTCTCCTCCCCTCTCCACCACTGCCTCCGTGACCACCGCCCCCCACCGCCGGCCACCCAGTCGTGCTCCCCTCTCTCTCTGCCACCCAACCGCACCCCCTTCTTCTATCACCAACCCAAAACCCTCGCCGCCACTGCCCCCTCAGCCGCCACCGCGACACCGTGCCCCGCCACCATGCCGGACGCCGCCGCAGCCACCTTCTTCCCCGTCCCACCCCTTCCGCCTACCAGGTTCCACAAAATGCAACCCCCTTTTATCCGTTCGTCATTTTTTTTTCTGTACTCTTTTTTTTTCGTTTCTGTTCATCATTAGGATAGATAGATATGCATGCTGTAGTGGATTTTTAGGTTGTTAGGTAGCTTAGGCTGTGGTTAGTGGATCTAGGTCTGTTTACTTGCACTGTTCTTACTTCTGTTTTATCCTATGTGCAAAATCTATTGCTGCTATAATCATGATTCATATGCTGCTTTCTTGTATGTTGCTGCTATTTTACATTGATTTTTTATGTTTATTTTATATCTATGTACATGCAGCTTGATTTTTTTAATTCTTATGGACTGATATGATTGCTGTTTATTTTCCGGGACAATCCAATTTTAGCCAGAATGCTGCCCAAATTTTTTTGAAAATTATTTTCATTCTTGTTTTGGTTTGGCAACTCTGTTTTACTCTGCTTCCCCCAAACCATTTCATGAATGCTAGGGCCACTTTCTTATCCTCTTTGATTTCCTGGTTAATAACCTGCATTTGTGATTCACTGATTCCAATTTCTGATTTCTTTATTTCTATTCGAATCAGCATCACCCTGTTTCCTTTATTCGATTATGAGTACTTCTATTCTTACCTGTGAATCCTTGTTATATGGAATTTTTTTTTCTATGCCACTTACTTTCCTAACTCACTAATTTTAATTTACTAATTTCTTTTTACCATACTAACCCTCCTGATCTCTTTTCTGATCACTTTCACTTCCTCTAACTTTCTCACTATGGCATATTGATTTTTTTTCTTTCCATTTAACATTAATTCAATCACATTTCAATTACTCATTTTCCTTATTCTATTTCTCCTTTACCGCTTTGAGTTTCCTTTGTTTAAATTACCTATTTGCTTTCCTATTTTATCCATTTCCTGGTTTTCTATTTTTCAGGATGTCTGCCTCACAAAGGAAAGGCAAAGGCAAGGCTACTGGCAAGCGCAAGAGAGGAGATTCCTCCCAGTCCATCATTGCTCTAATGCACGATTCCTCATTGCGGGAGAAGAACTTCACACAGCAGGAAAAAGCTGACCAGCTGCTCCCTTCGACTGATCCTATAAAATTTGCAAACCGGTACTGTGAGCTGAAGTACCCGACTTTTGCAAACTCCAGAAATCTATACCTGGAATGTACCTTGAAGATTCCAGAAGCCCTCCAGCAATACACTACTGAGCAAATCAAGCAACGGGGCTGGTTCTATCTGGAGAGACCACTGACAGATGTCAATGCATCTTGGGTCTGGGAATTCTATTACAACTACTACCTTACTACCCTAGATGCAGTGAACCTGAGGGGAAAGCAAATTCTGGTCACTGAGGAGGCCATAGAGACCATTCTCCAGCTCCCAGCCAAGTTCGATCAGCCAGATGGTTATGCACAGGCTGAGGAGGACATGGGCCAGATGCGGTTTGATTGGGATGCTGTGAAAGCACGGATAGCTCTCGACCCTGCTGTTCCTTGGGAGATAGGTCTCGACACTTGAATGATGAGGCTCGGCTATGGCATCAGATCTTGAGCAACTATGTTATGCCGAGTACTCATGAGGTTGTAGATCCGGAGATCCCGATCCAGTCAGTCCCCCCTTTACAGCAGCCAGACTCTCAGCCCACCACCGCCACAGAGACCCCAGCTACCATCCCTACCAGTGATGACACTCCTTCACACCTGGCTTGATTGAGCATCGGGGAAGATGCTTCATTTTAAGTATGGGGAGGTCGCCATCTCTGGCGTTTATTTTGGTGAACTACTACATACTTTTTCTTTTATTTTGGATATTTTTCTGTATTTTTCTCTTTTTCTTTTATTGTTATTTTCTGAGTACTTATACAATGCTACTTGTGTATTTTACTCTATTTTCTGCATTTTGCATTTTTTGTTCATATTTTAGTTATTTAGTTCATTTTAGTTATTTGGTTTAGTTTACAATTCTAACTTATTAGTGGATCAATTAGTATAGTTTACCCTTTTTACATAAGATAGCTTAATTATAGCTTAGTTTAAATTGACAAATATAAAAAAGAATAAGCTAGGAACTTGAACATAATAGATTTAGATCCATAAACCCTTGTATATATAGCATTACATGATGTAGTTAAACTGACAACATTTCATCAAGGAGAAACATTAAAACTTCAAAGGCTACCCTAAATTACTTTTTAAGAGAATAATGAGAATTTTTAACTAAACCTGCATGACATACATAAGTGATAAATGATTTTTCAGCTAGAGAACACATAGCCTGTGAGTTTTGAGCTTAACTATATGGTTACATTCAAACCATAATTTTATTCCTGTGTGTTCCAACCTTCTTTCTTATTCTGGTGTTCTTTACTTTGTTTTAGTCTATATGTCCGATTATAGAATATAGGTACATCTCAAAATAATGATTGAGGCCATCATTTGATTTTAGCTCACTTATCCCAAATTAGCCTACCTTTTACATCACCTTTGTTAGCCTCCTTTGAGCTTTTTAAAACCCCCTTATTCTATTTTAGCCAAATTACTAGCCTTAAGCAGAAAAACAAAAGAAAATCCCAAGTGAATCCTTGGTTAGCTTAAGATAGAAAATTATAAATAGAGTAAAATGTGGGAAACTTATTGGGAACATAGTTGATAAAGACAAAAGGTAAAAAAATTAAAAAGAATAAAGCAACTCAAAATTTTGGGAAGCAGGCTCATGAAAATTCAAATTAATTAAAATTACCATGTGTATTCAAAAAAAAAAAAGTTAGTTTTCAAGCATGTAAATAAGGGGATACAAAAAAGAACTCCCCAATGCAAAATAAAAAGCAATGCACATGGGATAAAAACAAGAATTGAAACATGAGCATGTGACATCAAAAGCGAGAAAATAGGGAGAATAGGTAAAGAAGCATTGTTTTACTAAGTATGTATGTTAGGTGAGATCTTAGTCTAATTAAGGATTCACTTATTAGCTCACTTAGCCTTATACATATATCCTTACCCTTTGCCTTGACCCCATTACAACCTTAATTAAAGACCTCATGAGTTTTGGTATGACTATGTTCTATAATTGTTGATTAGTTAGACGAAAAACAAGGTTATAAAAAGGAAGAATAAAAAGAAGAATAGAGTGATTAACCCAATAAACACTGAGTGATTAGAGAGAAAATACAAAATCCAGTGAGGGTTCAAAAGCTCATTAACATTTATCTCTGATTGTCTTGAAAGTTTTTTTTCTCTCATCTCATTTGCAAAAAGTGCTTTATTATTTGAGGGCTAGATATATATGTATATATATCTCCTTGAGAATGTGAAATAATTTAACTACATGTAGGCTTTATATATGAGTGGATGAATTAGAATTGCATGACTCATTAGGTAGATGCATTTAGCATAGGTTGCATTTCATAACATTCCATCACTTTAACCTTAATTATTTACCTTGGATTTAGCATGAGGACATGCTAGTGTTTAAGTGTGGGGAGGTTGATAAACCCATATTTCATGAGTTCTTTTGTGGTTAATTAGAGTGATTTATTCAACTCTTCACCTACTTATTCACATTAATTGCATGGTTTTACTTTCCCTTCCTTATTATGTCATATTGTGAAAAACATGTTTCCTAAGCTTTAAAAATTAATTATTTTTAATTACCTTTATTTCCATTCGATGCCGTGATTAGTGTGTTGAGTAATTTCAGATTTTCTAAGGCAGAATGACTTAAAGGATGGAAAAGGAAACATACAAAAATGGAAGGAGAAAGCAAAACGGAGCTTTGAAGGAAACTGGTATTCACGCGATCGCATGCATGACGCGATCGCATGGATGACGCGATCGCGTGCCAAGCACGAATCAGTAGCGACGCAGCCGCACGACTGACGCGACCGCGTGCCTTAAGCAGAACGCACATGACGCGGTCGCATGACTAACGCGACTGCGTGGCAAGGAAAAGCTCCAGATGACGCGACCGCGTGACCCACGCGGACGCGTTACAGAGGCCACGTATCAGAATTTACATAATACGTCCCCAGCAAATTCTGAAGCCCTTTTTGGCCCAGATCCAAGTACAGACAGCATAGACTAGAGGTTATAAAGTGTGGGAATGCACCCATTCAAAGGGAGCTTGCATATTTTTTACCTTTCAATGATTTAGATTTAGTTGAGAGGGAGATCTTCTCTCTCTCTTTTAGGATTTAGGATTTCTTCTTGTTTTAAGAGTAACTCTGGATCCCAGGTTTAATGTTCTTTTATTTTAGTTTTACTTTTATTTATTTATTCCAACATTTGAATTGATTATTATAATTTGATTTACGAATTATTCCATGTTACAGATAGTTATTTGAATTAATGATAATTGAGGTATTTTCAGTTTATGATTGTTCTCTTTGATTTAAGTCACCATTGCTTCCTATCTAAGGATATTTTTATTATTCCAGCAATTTTATTTTTTTCCCTTTTGGTTCTGGTTAAGAATTTAGTAACTCAACAGTTATTAAACTTAACATAATTGATAATCGTTATCTTGCTAATTGAGCTGAACTTAAGCAATCCTAACCTTTTCTTAGGAAATAATTAGGATTCAAAGGTCAATTTAATTAGTCCCCTGACTTTCCTTTGCCCTAGTAAAGGTTGACCAAGTGGAGTTTAGATTCAACTTTCATTATAGTTGAGGGAGATAACTACGTTGGACCTCCAACTTCTCTTACCTTGCCAAAAGTTTGCTTTACAGTATTTATTTATTTTAATTGCCATTTACTTTACTTGTCATTTAAATTACTTGCTTCTCATCTTCTAAACCCCGATTACAACCTTTATAGCCAATAATAAGAATACACTTCCTCGCAGTTCCTTGAGAAGACGACCCGAGGTTTGAATACTCGGTTAACAATTTTTAAGGGGTTTGTTACTTGTGACACCCAAAACGTTTGTATGAAAGGACTTTTGAAGGTTTAGAAACTATACTTGCAACGAGGATTTATCCGCAATTTTCTAGACCACGCAAAAGTTCTCTCATCACACATCTCTTTTCTTTTCCTCTTTCCATTTCTTTCCTTCTCCTTTCTTCTTCCCTTCTTCTACCCCTCATCCACCACTTCCAAACACCATTGATAACCATTTATTTTAGTTAGTTAATTAGTTAGTTAGTTAGTTGATTAGTTAGTTTTAGTTAGTTTTTATTTCATTTTCTCTTTTTCATTGTAAGTGTTGGATTGTTATTATTGTTTACCATTAATTGATGCTGAGTATTAACAAGGGATGTTATCTTAACATCATTATGTTTATAAACTTTGTTGAATTCTGTTGTTGAGGTTATATTTTGCTACTTGGTTTTGAATTCTTCATGCTTAACTTTTGTGAATACCAAGTGAATGATATTGCCTTTAGAGCACTTAAACCTTTTGAATTGCATGATTTGGCCACCATGTATTTTCAATCCTTTCCCTCGATTAGGCAATCTCTTGATATTGGATGTTGAGCATTTACCTTAATGCATTGTATTTTACGATCATATGCATCCATATGCTTTTAGCTTGAATGCTCTCATGCTTCTTTAATGCTTGTTTTACCTTACAAGTTCACTTAAAGCATCTCAAGCAAACTAGAATAAGTGAAGTGCATGCTTCGTTTGTGACATAAATTTTTATGCTAATGTGTGTTCTAAAAGGCGCCTAATTTAGGACTCACATTCCTATTTTCATAAATGTCACACTAATTCACTCACTCAATTCTAGTGATTAATACCACATTCCAACAATGTATGCTTCCTTGCTTTGTCTTTTCTTATCTTATGGTGTTATTTTCTACTTTTCATGATTGATGCACCACAAGCAAAAACGGAAGTGCAAGAAAGAACACGCAGCAACCGATTGACCTACCAGCTGAAGGTAGCAATCCGAAAAGTCGCCGTACCCCCTTGCTCATCTCTGAATCCACCGAGGACGGTGCAAACTTTTAAGTGTGGGGAGGTCGTCCGACCGGTCAGCGATTTTGGGTGACAAGTTTCTAATCCCGACACTTTTGCATTTCATTTTAGGTTTCTAAGATTTTTACTTGCATTTTCTTATTTTTGCATATATATACACAATAAGCTTAGTCAAAATGATGAAATTATTCAAGATTTCTATCTATAGGGCACGAATTGATTTGAGTAAAAATTTTTTCATAAAAAAAACTTTTTCATAAAACTTGCTTGAACTATATATATATATATATATCGTGGAACATGATTTTTGAGCTAAGACCACAAGCAAGTGAGATTTGAGCCTAATGGTGTGGTTACATTTTATAACCACTTATTTTTCCTTCTTGTGTGCATTATTCTCATCCTATGATTGTAATCTTTGATTTGTTTGATTCTTTATGTCCATTATTTTGTGTATTCATGCATTTATATGATTGAGGCCATTATTTCATTTAGCTCACTTACCCAAATAGCCTTACCTTTTATCTTCCATTGTTAGCCAATTTGAGCCTATGATTAACCAACTTTGTTCTTAATTTTAGCACACTACAAGCCTTAAAGCAAAAAACAATAAAAGTCCTTGTTTGGATCTTTGATTAGCTTAGGCTAGTGTGTGTATCATTCAAGTGTGGGAACCTTGGGACATTGGGTGAATAAAAGGATAGTTTTGTATTTTTATTGGAAATATTTGGAATTGGGTACATGCTCATGTATTGATTTTATAGACCTTATGCATTGGTACTCTTGTATATAGTTTGAAAGAAAAAAAATGAGAAAAACAAAAGAAAAAGAAAAAAAATATATATGAAGAAAAGAAAAGAAAAGAAAAAAAAATATAGAAAAAGAAAGAAAAAGAAAAAGAAAAGAAATAAAAAGGGGACAAAATGCCCCAAAGCAAGTGAAGCTCAATAAAATCAATGCATATATGTTGTGAAATGAAAAGAAAATGCATGAGCATATGAAAAAGTGAAAAATGGGTAGTTAAATTAGAACTTAATTGTATAGGATATCATAGGCTAGGTGGGAAGTCTAAGCTTATCAAAGATTCAAATTTCAAGCTCACTTAACCATATATGCGTCCTACCTTGACCCTAGCCCCATTACAACCAATGAAAAGACCTCATGATACTTGTATGCATGCATGAAATAAATGTTGATTGTTAGAAGAAAAACAAATCTTGGAAAGCATGATTAAGGGAGAATTGAGTGAATCAACCCTACACACTTGAGCGAATAGAGTGCAAACACATCCGGTAAGGGTTTGATGCTCAATTACATGTTTTCACCTATGATCATCATTCTTCATGCAAGTTTATAAAATTATTTAATAGCTCAATTCAATTGTGGTTTGGCATGGTTGTTAATACCTTTAACCCTTGTGCATATATGCTTCTTGGACATTGATTTATTTTGACCAAGCAATTGCATTCATGTAGATAATTGCATATAGTTTAGGTTGCATTTAGTTAGATTTCATTGAATAAATGTCGATACCCCTTTGCTTTCTCTTGGTTTAAGCATGAGGACATGCTTGATTTACGTGTGGGGAGGTTGATAAACCCCATTTGTAGGGTTTATCTTATGCCTCATTTAAGGGATTTTATTACTTTTTACCCACATTTATTCAATGAAATAGCATGGTTTTATAAATTCTCCTTTAATTGTGCTTAAGAGTGAAAACATGCTTTTTAGGTCCTTAATTGTTTAATATTGATTTACCTTTGATTCCATTAGATACCTTGATATGTTTGTTAAGTGATTTCAGATTTAGGAGGCAAAGATTGGATCAAGGGAATGAAGGAAAAGCATGTAAAAATGGAGAACTCATGAAGAAATGAAGGAATCGCAAAAGCTGTCAAGCCGACCTCTTTGCACTTAAACGACCATAACTTGAGCTACAGAGGACCAAATAATGTGGTTTTAGTTGCGTTGGAAAGCTAACATCCGGGGCTTCGAAATAATATAAGATTTGCCATAGTTGCATTCGCGCATAGGGGCGCGCATGTGCACGGTGCGCGGATGCGCCAATGGTGGCACATGCTTCACTTAATGCAACCTGTGGCCAGCGATTTTAGAAGCCTTGTAGGCCCAATCTAACTTATTTCTGATGCTATTTAAGCCAAGGATCGAAGGGAAATCAACATACTTTACATACTTTCACACATTAGTTTAGTTTAGGTTAGTTTTAGAGAGAGAAGCTCTCACTTCTCTCTAGGATTAGAATTAGGTTAGATCTAGATTAGGAATTCTTAGATCTATGTTTAATTCATGCTTTGATTTACTTTTCCTTTACAATTTCTCGTTCCTCTTCTTCTCCTCTCTCTAATTTTGTATTTCATTCTTGTGATTCTTTACTTTTATGTTCATGCACTTTTGTATCTTCTATTTTCATTTCAATGCAATTTATGTTTTTATGTTCCTTTATTGTTCATTTGATTTGTTGTTGTTTAATTTCTTGCAATTGAGTAATGTAGATTTACTTTCCTTGCACATTTTACTATGCTTTCCTTTTATGCCTTCCAAATGTTTGATAAAATGCTTGGTTGGATTTTAGAGTAGATTTTAGTGCTCTTGGCTTTGGTAGAGTAATTAGTGACACTTGAGTTATCTAATTCCTTTGTTGATTGATAATTAGAAGTTGCTAATTGATTTGGATACCATTAAAGCTAGTCTTTCCCTTGGGAGTTGGCTAGGACTTGTGGAATCAAGTTAATTCATCCACTTGACTTTCCTCCATGGTTAGAGGTTAACTAAGTGGTAGCAATGAACAATTTGTGGTCACAATTGAGGAGGATAACTAGGATAGGACTTCTAGTTCTCATACCTTGCCAAGAGTTTTGTTAGTTGCTAGTTTATTTTCATTGCATTTTACATTTCTTGTCTCAAATATCAAAAACCCCCAAACATACTCCATAACCAATAACAAGAACACTCTATTGTAATTCCTAGGGAGAAAGACCCGAGGTTTAATACTTCGGTTTATAGATTTTAGGGGTTTGTACTAGTGACAAACAAATTTTTGTATGAAAGGACTATTGTTGGTTTAGAAACTATACTTGCAACGAGGATTCATTTGTGAATTCTAGACCACACAAAAGTCATCTCATCAGCGGCTAGACCAGATGGATTGCCACAACCAGCGGCGATATGATAGGTCTGAGCGTCGCAGCAAGCGATGCTATGAGCATTTAAAGCTAATGATCAGGTCGGGCGAACTGACATTGTAACAACCCTGATTTTCGAGTACGCGAGATCTTTTCTGAAGGCACAGAATCCTCCGGAAGATCAGTAAAGGGAACACCTCTGCTGTATCATCAAGCATCTTAATCCTCATTTTCATTATGTCATCCTTAAGCTAGAACTTTTTCTGAGGCAAGCTAGATCATGTAGTCACGAAAAACCTAGTTTTTGAACCGTATCGATTAGGAGTTTTGATTCTAGTTTTCGTAAATAGTCTCAGTTTGACGAACCAGACTCGATTCATGATAGAAAAGAGATAATAGTATAATATTAGTATTATATTAGTATTAAAAGATGATTGAATGATATTATAAGGTTACCTGATCTGTTTTAGTTAAAAACAGAAAATCGGTTTAACCGGGTTTACAGTTTACTAGTGCAGCTTAGCACCAGCACTCTCTGATGACTTTAGCAATGCTAAGGCCTCATAATACATGTTCTATTCTAATAATAAATATGTTACTAGTGTCATTTATGCTAGTAGCTCAGAAAATAATTTTTTAGAGATGTTTTTACGAGTGTTCCGATACATCTAGTTTTAGTAGTTATACACCTGAGATATTTTAATATTATTTTAACCCACCTCCAAGCCAACCAATCACAACTCACCTTACACCCCAAGACCTCAAAGGCTGTCTCATTTCATCATTTTGGCCGAAAATAACAAGAGAGAAAAGAGAGAAACTTTCATGAACACTTAATCTTCAAAGCTTGATTTCTTCTGAACTAAAATTCAAATCAAAACTCCGATTTCACCAAAATGATTCTCTCTTCTTCCTCTACATAACCATGTAACTTATCAAGGCTGGAAATAAGGTGAGATGGCTGTCTCCCTCCCTCTTCAATTCAGTTTTCAAGGAAACATGCTTAAACAAGTGTTTTGTTGGTGTTCTTCCTTAGATCTCTTGCTTAGCTTGACTTGTGGGCCAAAGATCTTTGATTTCCTGAACATTTAAGGTGAGGATAACCTTCCTAAGATGCTGCTGAAGTTCGTTTAGTTGATGGTTTAGAGTTTTAAAGTTGTTCTTGATGTGTTTTAGGAGGAAAAAGTGCTTTAAGAACACTTCAAAGAGTAACCAGATTTGGAGCAGCAAATCAAGGTAGGGTTTGACGAATTTAATCTTGATTGATTGTGTTTGAGTTGTGTAATTATTATATGGTTTGGCTGTGCTTGAAATTGATTGTTTATATGAGTGATTCTTGTTGAAAATTTGGTGAAAATTTAATGAAATTTGATGAAATTCAAGCTATGAACTTGTGTTCTTATGGCTGCTGGAAAACGAAACCCTAACCCTTAAATTGGGGTTCAATTTTTTTTGAAATCATGTGGAAAAGATGGGGTTTTAGTGACTGCAATTTTATTTTGAATTATGGTAAAAATCGGTTGCTGAAAAGACTGAAAAACGGGTAAAAACAGAGAAAGAATATGAAGAATATACGAAGAACACTTTGAGTGTGGTGAACAACATTGAAGAATACCTTTTAGATCTTAGAAAGTGCAAGGAAGTAAATATTTTGGTGTTTGAGGGGTTATTTTGTAATTTCTGAAAGTTAGGGTGGTTAAAGTAGAAATATTAAAAGTTACGGGTGGTAAAAAGTGAATTTATAAAGTAAAAGGCTAAGGAAGGTAATTTTCGAAAATTTAATGATAAAATAATAAATAATAATAAAATATTAAATAATAATATTTAATTAAAAATAATATTTTAATAAAAATAATAAAATAATGCGAAAAAGGCAGTTTTATGTAAAAGCTTTAAAAAGACAACTTTAAGTGCAGAATCTCATAATTACCTTCATAAAACACTTAGGGAGTGGTAACAACATGTTAGTGAGGCAAAGATAAATGAAAGATAGAAAGTTAAAGAAAAGATAAAAACCAAAGAAAAAGTTTGTAAAGTTTTAATGACAGAAAAACAGATAGAGACTAGTGAACGAACTAGGGCAACTTAGTTAGTACTTGAGTTACGACTAGGATTAGGTATTATATGAAAAGTTAAACTGTTTCAGTATAGACTTAATGAACCTATACTTGGGATAGGCTAACTATTCATACCGAAATTTACATAAGCTTTAAATACATACGTTAAGCAGGAAAGTCAGAGCAGAGTAAAGAAATACAGAGCACAGAGTAACCAGAGTAAAGTAAAGAGATAAGGAGAAAAAGAGTGATATAGATACAGAAGAAAGAGTAATCAGAAAAAATTAAATAGATACAAAGAGAAAAGAGTAATATGATAAAGAGAAATGGTTTGAGCCAAGCTTTTGTAAAAGTGAAAGATGTAAAGTTTGTATAGTATGATTGAACAGAGAAAGAAAGAGGTACCGCATAAGAATGTGAAAGTGATGATGAATAATGAGAATAATAATGAATGATGGTAATGAGACTGATTATGTAATGATCTGCTGCGTGAAGGCAGTCAGATAGATAGTGGTACGACCACAGAGCGTTTTCCAGTGCTACACAGCTATTGAGAGCTATACCTGCAATTGATAACCTGGGATCACTTGCAGAGGATATTAATTCATACACGGCTAGAATGCCGCACCTGTAAGGCAAGGATTGCTTACAGAGAATATAATTTCATACACGGTTGGAATGCCGTCACCTGTAAGGCAGAGTCTGCTTACAGAGGATATGACGCATACGTCAGTTAGTGCGAACTGTACCTATGCTGACTGGAAAACCATACCCGTTTCAGCTGCTTCGGGTTACGTCGGGAGCGGGTAGAAACCGACAAATGAGCTCATTACCTACATTAAGGCTAGACATGCATCATACTTGGTTGTGCATTTCTTCCATTATGTTTGTTGTATGAATGTATGTTTTCTTTGTGTGTGTATTCTATTTTTTGTGTTTGTGTTATTTTCCTGTATTCTTCTATTTGTGTTCTGCTATCTGTTTTCTCTATCTTCTCTATTTATCTGTGTTTTCTAGTTACTGCTTCTCTGTATTCTGCTATTAGTCTGCTAAACAACATAGAATTAATGAACTTAACTAATAACCCCGGCCCTACTAAGAACTCCCCAGTTCTTACCCCTTCTCTCTCCTTTCCCCCTTCAGATGGAAGTAAGAGTACCTTACCGTAGTTCTTTGATGATGGTTCTGCAAAGAGGATTCCGCTCTAGATAGTCTTCTGAGTCTAGGGTGAATATCGTTCTCTGTTTATATGTATATACTGTGAGACCAGCCAATGTTTACACCTCGTTTGTACTTGAACTTTAACTTAAATCCTGGGTATGAGACTCTTGCTGTGTGGCTACTTCATGAGGTACCAGAGAGACGTCCTGTGGAAAAGTCTGATCGTGCAGAGGAGTAGCAGATGATGTTCTACCTTTTGATGACGTTCCACCTGACTTGAGTTTTAAAGACTTAGAACATATTTCCCCCTCGCTTTAGAAGTTTAGAGGGACTAGGTGAGTATAGAGTCTAGGCTAGCCTAGGTGCCAGCTTAGGGACCTCTTGAACAGGTTAGGACCTGGGATGTTGTATGTATGTATATGTATATAGTTATTATCTAGCTATATCTAGGGGTGTTCTAACTAAAAGTCTATACTCTAATAAAGGCTGGATCACTGAATGTTGCTAGCTTTTTGTGATGTATTTATGTGTGGTTATTTATAACTGTTTTATCTGTTGTCAGTTGTGAGTTGATTATGAATGATTCCATCTATTAATCCAAACATTTTAAAAAAAAATATACCTCGCAAATTAACCATGCTTTTAACAACGAATCAGGCTCATATGATAAATAATAGACAATAATTAGGAAGACAAATTGGTAGCACTCGATTTCTGGTATGATCTAGACATATTGAAAATTGGGTCGTTACAGACATTCTCTCCGAGCCAGACATGCCATCAGAGCCATCTGAGGAGGAGGCGGATGACCAGGAGTAGGATGTACAGGGAGAAGCTAAGCAGGCAGGACTCGAGCAGGCTGCGTCACATCATGAGGAGCACCAGTAGATACAGCCAGCCGATCCACAGGTCCCTTTACAGACAGAGCCTCCGCTTCAGTAGGCAGATCCTCAGGCATCCACACAGACTGCAGCACCTCAGGCCACCACAGAGACACCAGCAGCATACCCTTCTGGAGATGACGCATCGGGGACGATGCTATTGTATAAGTGTGGGGAGGTCGCCATCTCTAGCAAACTTTATTTTGGTGAACTACTTTCAGACTCTTTATCCTATTTTATTTCCTTTTCTCTATTTTTATTTTATTTTATTTTATTTTATCTTATTTTTCCTTTCAGTACTTGCACATTTTCTTTTGCTGTATTTCTACTTTATTTCTATATTTTGCACTTTGGGCTGTATATATATATATCTTAGATATTTAGCTTAATTTGCACTTTTAGCTTATTAGTTGTGATATAGAAAATATGGATTATTTAGTTTAGTTTACCCTTTTAGCATATGAGAATTTGGTTTAATTGAAAATAAAGAGTAAACTAGAAATTTTAGTTTTTCAGAATCACAACAATCCACCCACTATATATATATATATATATATATATATATATATATATATATATATATATATATATATATATATATATATATATATATATAGTAATAAATGTTGGTAAATTGACAACATTTTTCATGGAATATACTTATTTTGATATGAGCCATTCAAAGATTCACATTGAGTTGAATGGAAACTCTTAATTCCTACTTGCATGATATACATAACTGATATATGGTTTTGAGCCAAAGAACACACAACCCATGAGTTTTTGAGCTTAATTGCATGGTTACATTATTTAACCATAGTTTTCATTCCTGTGTGTTTCTCCCTTCTTCACTATAATTGCAGACTTTACTTTGTTTCATTCTATATGTCCAATATTCAATGTATTTACATTCTTGCATATGATTGAGGGCATTACTTGTTTTTGCTCACTTATCCCAAATAAGCCTACCCTTTTATGTCACCCTTGTTAAGCCACTTTGAGCCTTTTAATCCCCTTCCGTTCTATAACCACATCACTAACCTTAAGCGGAAAAACAAATTAAATATCCCAAATTGAATCTTTGGTTAGCTTAAGAAAGAGATTGTGTATCCACTAAGTGTGGAGAAACTATGGGAACTTGGGTTGGTAGGAAGATATTAAATTGATAAATTATTTGAAATATTGGGTGCATGCTCATGTGAGACTTAAATAATTAAAATACCATGTGCATTGATATAAAAAAAATCCCTTTAAATAAGTAAATAAATAAGGGGACAAAATTACCCCAGTATTAAGTTTAGTAGAAAAATCAATGCACATGTAATAAAAAAATCAAAAATAATTTGGTGCATGAGTATGTGATACAAAAGTGGAAAAATTGGATAAGTAGGCATAATTTTAAAGTTGTATAAAGTATGTATATGTTAGGTGTGATTTTAGACTAATCAAGGATTCAATTTATAGCTCACTTAGCCTTATATATATGCCCTCACCTTTACCTTAGCTCCATTACAACCTTGAAAAGACCTCATAATGTTTGCATGTGTACATTAAATATTTGTTGATTGCTTAGATGAAGAACAAAGTTTTAGAAAGCATGACTAGAGAAGAATAGAGTGATTAACCCCAAACACTGAGTGACTAGAGTGTATATACAAATCCAGTGAGGGTTCAATAGCTCAATTACATATATCCATGTTTGATCACTGATTGTCTTGCAAGTTTGTGAAATCTTTTGATTAACTCAACTCAATTGTGAATGTGTTTTAACATGATTTAGCCTTGGCTATGCATATATGTTTCCTTGAAGAATTTGACTCAATTTAATCACATGTAAGCTTTATATATATAAGTGGATAGTAATTAGAATTGCATGATTCATTTAGGTAGCTTGCATTTAGAATAGATTGCATTGCATAAGATTCCACCATTCTACCTTCACTCTTTTTCCGTTTCTCTTGAATTTAGCATGAGGACATGCTATTGTTTAAGTGTGGGGAGGTTGATAAACCACTATTTTATGATTTATCTTGTGCTCAATTGAGTGGTTTTTATCAATTCTTCACCCACTTATTTATACAATTTGCATGGTTTTACAATTCCTTCCTTATTTTATGATATATGTGAAAACATGTTTGCTATGCCTTAAAAATATTTATTTTAATTATCCTTTATTACCATTCGATGCCGTGATCTGTGTGTTAAGTAATTTCAGGCTTCATAGGGTAGGAATGGCTTAGAGGACAGAAAGGAAACACGCAAAAATGGAAGGAACGCACAAAATGAAGTTTTGAAGAAAATGGCAGCGATGCGCACGCATGGACGACGCGGACGCATGCCTAGCGAAAAACACAAGCAACGCGTACGCGTGATTAACACGTACGCGTGACAAGGAAAATCTCCAAATGACGCGCACGCGTGACCCTCGCGCATGCGTGACGGACGCTACGTGCCGAAAATTGCAGAAGTCGCCCCCCAGCAATTTCTGGGCCCTTTTTCGTCCCAAATCCAAGCCCAGAAACATAGAATAGAGGATGGAGAATGAGGGAATCAAATCATCCATCAATCATTCATTCAATAGAGAGAATTTTTAGGTTTTACATGTAATTCTCTAGAGAGAGAGGCTCTCTCCTCTCTCTTTGGTTTTAGAATTAGGATTTCTCTTAGTTTATGGTTATATTCTTCATTCCAGGTTCAATGTTCCTTAAATTTAATTTCTCTTCTACTTTTATTTACTTTATCACTTGGTTTATTTACTTTCCCAATTTGATTTATTAACTTTCCCATGTTAGAATTAATATCTTTATTTAATATAATTTGAGGTATTTCAGATTTGTGATTGCTTTCTTTAATTTATGTTATTGATGCTTCCAATTAATCTTCTCCTGGTCAAGGCATTTTTATTCGCGTATATTTTCTTCCCTTTTGGCTTTGGTTGAGTAATTGGTGACACTTGAGTTGTCAAACTCAGCGGTTGATTGAAAATTGGAAATTGCTAATTGATTTGGATCCCTCTAAAGCTAGTCTTTCCATAGGAGTTGACTAGGACTTGAGGAATCAAGTTGATTAGTCCACTTGACTTTCCTTTATTTAGTAAGGGTTAACTAAGTGGGAGCACTAAATAATTCTCATCACACCTGATAAGGATAACTAGGATGGGATTTCCAGTTCTCATACCTTGCCAAGAGTTTTTCTAATTATTAATTTATTTTTCTTGCCATTTAAATTACTTGTTCCCTATTTCAAAAAACTCAAAAATATACCTTTTTCCATAATCAATAATAAACACACCTCCCTACAATTCCTTTAGAGATGACCCGAGGTTTAAATACTTCGGTTATAAATTTTATTGGGTTTTGTTACTTGTGACAACCAAACTTTTGTACGAAAGGATTCTCTGTTGGTTTAGAAACTATACCTACAACGTGATTATTTTTGTGAATTTATTTACTGGCAAGAATCCGTTCGTCAGTGAACTCAAAGCATCAAGGTGAAGAACAGGAGTTAAAGGAAGAAGTGCAACAAGAGGAGGAGGTAGCGATTATTGAACAAACGGAAGTGGTTGAAGATTTAGGAGATGTTGGATGCAAGGAGGAATCTCAAGTTAAAGAGCCCTCTTCCATGGAACTTGATAGTGATTTCAAGGAGGATAGTGCAAAACCTCCGAGGCATATTGAAACTGAAGAATTGGATGAAATGGGGCAAGCACCAAGTTCCCCTATTTATGATGATTCCGCATCAACATATGATCCTTTTGAGTTTGAGGAATCCTTCCCCATTGGCTTTGGAATTGATGATGAGGTAGATTTCACTAAACCTCCTATTTATAACTTGAGTGATGGGGAAGAGCTAGAGGATATTGGTGAAGAAGAATTTGAGCTTGAAGAACCTTGCCAAGTGGTGGAAGCCTCTAAAAGAGGATGGACGGGAGTGGAACATGCTTTATCAAGACCGTTGGGAACTCCTCCACCTAGGTTTCCATTTAATCCTTCATTTGAGTGGGTAAAACTTCTAACTCTTAGCTTTATTATCCCACTTGAATATGGTATTCTTGATACGGATGGCCAACTTGGGGCGCTTTGTGGAATTAAGCATAAGAGGAGAATGTTTAGTGATTGGCGTTGTAAATCTAGGCTCATTATGGTTGGAAGCTTAGAATTGAGGAGCGTGGATTGGTGTAGTGCTCAATTGGATGGGTCTAGGAGGGTAGTTTGGTGCCCTCATGAGAATTCGGCTTGCTTACCACCCGGAGGGAATTACCATGATCAATTTGAAGACGGGTGTCAAAACAAAGTGTGAGATCCCGGATTACTAGAGGAGGATCAATTTTGGGAGCCCATGGTTTGTGAAGAACTCCATCAAAGCTTGGAGATATTGACTTTGAATGAGGGAGATTATTGGAAGTCCAAGCATTGGTGGATGTTCAAGGATGGATTCAAGCACAAGCCACCTTGATGAGAGCTTACCGTAAGTCCAACTTAAGGACAATAAACAAAAGTGCTAGGTGGGAGACACCCCACCATGGTAACATCTTTTCCTTTTCTTTTTTTGTAAATATTAGTAAAAATTAGTTTAATTTCATGTTTTGTTTAGTTAGTTGAGTTTATTTAGGAGTCTAGTATGTTAAATAAGGTTTTATGGTGTTTTGGTAGCTATGTGGAGATTCGGAATGCTTGGTTTGGTGCAAGAACTTGGAAATTTTGAAAAACAGAGCACCATGCCACGCGTATGCATCACCCACGCGTACGCGTGACCCCAACCTTTTCACACATCCACGCGTACACATCGCCCACACATACGCGTGGATCCAAAATTTTCACCTCCCATACAAATTCCAGAGAGTTGTGCGAGTTTTGGGCTGGGATTGTGCATTTAGCACAAAATCCACCACGCGTACGAGTGACCCACGTGTACACGTCGCCTCTCTGAATAACCCATCATGCGTACACGTGACCCACGCGTACGCGTCGAACCCATTTCACCAATCCACGCTTACGCGTTACTCCACGCGTGCGCGTGGGTTGCCCTGCATCACCCATCTTCTTTTCTTCTCTTCTTTCCATTTCTTTCTTTCTTATCTCTTCTCATCTCTTCTTTCCACCCTTCAATCATCATCCAACACTACCAATCACCATCTATTACCATTTATTTTAGTTAGTTTTTTAGTTAGTTGATTTTTGTTTAATTTTTATTTTTCCTTATGAGTGTTGGAATTATTAATCTTGTTTACTGTTTATTGCTGCTGATTACTGATAAGATGTTATTTTAACATCATTGTTGAAACTATTCATTGTTGGATTCTTTGTTGAGGTCACAATTTGTACTTGGTTTTGAATTTTTCATGCTTGACCTTTGCATACCAAGTACCCACACATTGCCTTCAGGCTTTCTATTTCTTTTGAATTGCATGTTTTGGCCACCATGCATTTGTCATCCATTGTTTATTGCAAGATTTGCCATTGCCGCCATGAACTCGGCATGGTTATCGGCCGGTTGCTCATTCTTACTCTCTCCTCATGAACGTGTAAAACCTCATCCGCGAGTGGCCATTAGGGTTCCTGTCTACACCAATCAACTGATATCAAGGTGTTCAGTCTCAATATCAAAAGCCTAGTGTTTCAATTACCCCTAAACGGCACTCATAAATAAGCATGCTATGCATATATCAAACAGATAACCTAAATAGCATGAAAGAAAAGACACAGAGTATGCAATGAAGCACAATGGTCCATCCTTTAGGCTCACGAGGACGAACTGCTCTGATACCTCTAAATGTAACACCCTAATTACCCTAAGCCTTACCTCATGCCGTAAAGCAAAGGATAATCAAAGGTTACGACAAATCTATGACTTATATATATATATATATATATATATATATATATATATATATATATATATATAAGGAGTAATAATTCTAGAAGCCCGATGAAGAAAATAAGCTCAAATATGGAATTACAAAGCGCAAACGTTCACACGAAGCTACAAGCGTAAAAGACAAGATCCAATATATGAGATAGCAAGATATATGTAGTTATATAATAGTATAATACTCATAAGATACTAGTCTAAGCTTGCAGAGTTTAGGCCGACTAATTAAATACAGACATACAGAGTTTTAAAAGTAAAACTGCTTATACAGTATCTTTCTCTCAAAGTAAGCCTCTAAGGCAAAATAAATACAAAAGTGTGAGTACTAATGAAAATAAATCAAAGGACTCCAAAAACATGATAAAGATCCTCTGCTCTGTCACCGTCAAGCAACTCACGGAGGTGGGTTGCGACCTACATCTGAAAAATAACAACAGAATATAGTATGAAAATTGTAGGTTCTCATTATGGTAACAGTGCACAATAATTTAAGATATAAGGTTCCGGGATGCCGAAGGCAATCCTAGAACTTCACGTCGATACAGAATATCCAAGCCTCAACAAAATAAATAACTTAAACCATAAACTGTGAACAGGGTTATCTAAACTTAGGAAGTTTCTAACTAATACTAATCACACCGCTGTATCCCACAATCTTTGGCAACCTAATCTCCGTGCGATCCCATCGCTACTGCCTACCTAACCTCCTCAGCACCAGACAATCACAGATAATGGAAGCAAGTGAAACACAGGTAGTAATCATATATGATAAGTAATTCAAGAAGCAAGTAGGAATATTACAAAATTAGGCAAGCTCAAGTAATCAAAACAAACAAGCACATAAGAGATGCATATGATGAATGAATGTCCTATTGGCTCGTGATATCACTTGTCGGTCTATAAATGCCAATCTGACACATCCTTTCAGATGTAGCTTTTCTGCCACGCCCACGGATATAGTGTCGGACACACTCTATTCACCCACGGATATAGTGCCGGCACACTCGCATCCACAACCCAAGGGTATAGTGCCTGACACACTCTTGCAGTAGAAAAGATTATCAATCAAAATTCAATCCCAGGGACATAATACCCTGCACACTATCATACTTAACCCAAGGATATAGTGCATGGCACACTCTCAACATTCATCAAGATCATCATTCCTCTTTGAGTTACCACCACACTTAACCCAAGGATATAGTGCCTGGCACACTCTCAACATGCAACAAGTCCATCAACCTCAAATCATTGCCAGTTCTCATCTCAATCAACTTTTAATTGTCATTTTTCAACATTCCAAGGATATAGTGCCTGGCACACTTTCCACATCCAACACCCATCAGGCTCATAATAACCATCATCAGTTTCTCAATTCATTGTCAGTAATCACCAAGTTCTCTACTCTTCCTTCTCTCTCAACCAAACTCATCCCTAATACACCAGAAAGCTAAACCTCCGTTTTCTAGATTTTCAATATAGTACCCAATTAAATCTCCTAGGACATTTTCCCATGTTTTGATACCAAAAAAAAAAGTCAAAGAGTCTTAAATAGGTGTCACAGAAGGTTACAAGCTTGTTGGGAAGGTGAAATAGTTAAAAACAAAATTTTAATTGGAATATAGGGAATGTGCGTACGCACAAGGGTGTGCGTGCGCACGCCCAGGAAAGTTTTCAAATGTGTGCGTACGGATAGAGGTGTACGTACGCACAGGTAGTAAAATTTTCAACTCTTTTCATCCGCACAAGACGTGTGAACGCCCTCAACAGAGTGCACATTCCAAAGTGTGTGCGCACAGGGTTGTGCATGCGCATAGCTTGCAGAACTTCGTTGGTTATGTGTGTGCACATGGCGTGCTAGCGCTCCCATCAGTAAGCCTTCCCCTGTGTGTGCGTACACACAAGGCTGTGTGTGCGCACAGGTTCAAAAACTCACAGGGGTGTGCGTGCGCACAAGGCATCAAAATTTTAGTTTTACCAAAAGTTCCCAAATTCTCAATTTTACCAAAACTCCCAATCCAAAACCAAACCAATCACAACCCAAGCAATACCAAATAAACATAAAATTCCATACCATTCTTCTCCCAACTCAACCATCCACAATATCCTAATTACACCATCCAACACCATCAAAATCCTTAGTCATCAACATCCAAAACCATCATAAACACTCATAATCATCATCAACCAACAACAACATCAACAACCACTACAAATCCTCACCAATTTCAATAATCATCACCAAAAAATATCTAACATTACCCAAATTAATAAAAGTGTTTACTCCTCACATTATTCTCATAAAACTCACCTCCTTCACCAATTATCATCAACATTAATATTCATACTCCTTCTCAACTAATCTCAACATTAGTAACCATTATCAACATTCACTTTTCCACAATCCTCATAAACAATAATAAATCACAACATTCATCATCAATCTTCATAATCATTAATTATCAACAATCAACATCAAAATTCATATATTTCACATCCCAAAACTCTATATCCATGAACTAGCATACAACTTATCTTCGAATCACCAAAATCACATACAATTAAACATACACCCAAGCATCCAATGCTATCTTAAGGTCAACTAGCCTAAGGTTCACGAAACATTACATATTACATAAAGGAAATCGAAATTATACCTTGGCCGATTATCCTCCACGCACGAAACCACCAAAAAGCCAAGACAACTCTAAAAACTACCAAAGCTCAAACTAACAACCCATATATCACCAAAATCAAAACCTAGAAACCACAACATACAACACTACAAGGGTTTACAAGCAACTTTACCTTATCCAAAAAGGATTGGAGCCATTCCCAACAATTACCCGTGACTAGAGATCACCTAAACAACCAAAACCACAAAATCTCCTTAAATCTTATCTAAAATTCAAATTAAATCTTAATAACATTTCAAATCTAATCTAGAATTAAATCCTAATAACCAAATCTTTATCTTTTTAGAAGAAATTAATGCTAACTAATCTCTTGAAACTTGAATCTTCAGATGGAATTAATGCTTCTCATTATTGCATTTTGAAATTAAGCCTTGGCAAGTGTTGTATCCTGGGAGTTGGCCTGTTTGTGCCTCCAGGGCCAAGGAACACCGGGGGTTAGTGAGGGGCCGCTGGGCACCGGTGTTTAGGAGCCGGGTGGCAGTGATTGGACGTTGGGCACCCGTTGTGATGTTTTGGGCACCCAGTTTTGATATTTTGGGCCTGGTTGGGTCTCTATTGGACTGTATTTGTGTGTTCTTGCTAAAAAAGCTTTAATTCTTGATTATTTTGAGAACAAGAACTTCTGAAAATACAATAATACTAAAACAACTCCAAAAGACTTGATTAGTTTTGAAAAACATTGAAAAAGATATTGAAAAAGATCTAAGAAAAATGTTGAAAAAGAAACCTGAAAACTACTAAAGATGCCTAGACATCATAATACCAAACTTAAAACTTTACTTGTCCTTAAGCAAAAAAAAAAATGTAAACAGAGTTTATCTTGGTGAAAAGAATAAGAGTTTATAATTTCAAGTTCAAAAATAGAAGTGAGATTTATAAAAATCTTTGTGATTACATTCGGGCTTCTTTTATCTTTAATGAATCTTGCATAATTAGAATTTTAGAATTTTCAAAAACTTATATTCGAATTTTGTTATGAGAATTCTCTTGGACTTGTATGACTTGAAGGTAGTTTACTAATGACTTGCATCATTTACCCTTTTTTCTTGCCTAAAAAGGACCATAAAAGAGCATAATCTCATTTGATCATTGCAATTCATGAACTAATTGATGAATATTATGGTACATTGCTTTGAAATGGGTTTATGCTGAATTTCAGGTGAAAAGAGTATCAAAAAGGGGGAGAAAACAACAAAACAAAGCTGGGCATGTGAAACTGGCGTGCCACTTAGAATGAACGCCATGAAAGTGTGTGGGTGTGGCACGCCAGGAGCTGGGCGTGGACGCCAGTAATGATTTCCAGAGAAGCATGATTGAGTCTTTTACATGGACGTGGCACGTTAGGAGCTGGGCATGGCACACCAGTATAGTTTTCCAGAGAGCAATGCTGAAGGCCACAAAAGGGGCGTGGCATGCTAAGATGGGCGTGGCACGCCAAGTCCATCACACACTATGGGCGTGCCACTTGAACCATTGGGCGTGGCATGCCAGTTCATCAATCCAGAATGGACAACCACTTGGGCGTGCCACTTGGTATCGAAGGCGTAGCAAGCCAGCTCCAAACCATAACTTGGGTGTGCCCCCTTGAAGACCCAGGCGTGGCACGCTAGTACAAATTTCCAGAGAAGAGGTTGAAGGTCCAAGCACTTGGGTGTGCCACTTGGTGTCGAAGGCGTGGCACGCCAGCTCTCATCGTCACTTGGGCGTGCCACTTGAAGACCCAGGTGTGGCATGCCAACACAAGAGAAGGCCAAAGCAAAGCTAGGCATGCCACTTGGTGTTGAAGGCGTGGCACGCCAGCTCTCATCCTCATTTGGGCATGCCACTTGAAGACCCATGCATGGTAGGCCAACACTAGAGAGGGCCAAGCAAAGCTGGGCGTGCCACTTGTGGTCGAAGGCGTGGCACGCCAACTCTCATTATTCACCTAGGCGTGCCACTTGAATGCTAGGCATGGCACGCCAGTTCTATTTTCTAGAGAAGTAAAGAAGGTTCTCAATGGGCATGGCATGCCACACACTGGTCATGGCACGCCACTTCTATTTTCCAAAGAAGAGAGTGAAATATACAAGGGGCGTGGCACGCCAGACCCTGGGCATGCCATGCTAGTTCAACTTTCTAGAGAGGAGAAGAAGAAGGAAAAGGCCTGGGCGTGCCACTTGGGCTCGAAGGCATGGCACGCCAGGCCATCTAAAGCTTAAGAAGACCCTGGGCGTGCCACTTGGGTTCGAAGGCGTGGCACGCCAGGGACACCAATACATGGGGCGTGCTACTTGAAGAGCTGGGTGTGGCACGCCACTTAAACGCTAATCGCACGCCAAGTTGGAAGGTCCCATTTATTGAGTTTTCTTTTCCCTCCAAATGTAATTTTCTTTTCTCTTTTTTATTTTCTTTATTCTAGTGCTAGGAGTAGTATAAATAACCCCTGAAAGTACTGAGAAGGGGTTGTTGAGTAGTAGTTTTTGTTGAAGTATAGTTAGATTTACTTTTCATATCATCTCTTCTATCTCTTGGTACTTTTCTCTAAGCTATGAGTAGCTAAATTCCCTCTCATTGAGAGAGGGAGCTCTGTTGTACTTAATGGATTAATGATAGTGAATTTCTTCTTCTCTTCATCTTCTCTTTGATTTGCTAGAAGGAATTTTGTTTTAATGCTAGTGTTCAATCATCTTGGGAAAGAGGTTGAATGCAAAATGGGTTTCATGGGAACCTTGGAAAAGGAAACATGAAACCATGCTTGAAATCCCTTTTCACATGTGAGTAGATCTGGGTTTTGGTGATTGGATATGGTGACATATAATCCACCTTCTATTCTGGATCTACAAGGATGTGTGGTATAATCAGGGACCAAGCATATCTCTCTTCATGAGCAATTGGACCAAGGAATTGGCTGATTATCAAGATTTGAGAGATTGAGCCACCAAGGGATTGGGGCTCAATCAATCATGACTGCCAAGAGGTCAATGAGTTGCATGATTGAAGAGGAGATGAGCTGGATTTAATCCAAAGAGAACAACATCTCCTGATCTCAATGAATTCCCTCTATTCTTATCTTCCACATTCTTTATAGCTTTCTTTACATTCTATCAATCCCATTCCCATTTACAATTAAGTCATTTATGTTTCTGAACTTTACATTCTTGCCATTTCCTCTTCTGTACTTTACTGCTTCTCTTTACTTTTGAATCATTTACATTCCTGCTTATTTATAATTCTGCAATCACACTCTATATTGCTCAGCTTGACTAATTCACCCATTGATTAAAATTACTCAAATCTACCAATCTCTGTGGATACGATCCCAATCCACTGTGGGTTATTACTTGACGACAATTTTGGTGCGCTTGCCAAAAGAAAAAATTTATGATTTTATATGGGGAGTGAATTCCGGTTATCAAGTTTTATGGCGCCGTTACCGGGGATTGGTTTGAGTTTGACAATGACTAAATTGATGGGGAGCTAGATTAAGCATTTTAATTACCTTATTATTTCTTTTTTTTAGTTCTTTAATTTTTTATTTTCTATTTTGTTTTATTTTTACTTTGATAATTTTAGTTATTCATTATTCATGTTTCCATTCTTCTTACTGTTCTATTAACTGTTTGATCAATTGTATCAACCAAGCTAACTACTAATCTTAACAAGAGTGCTTCCTTTACTCGTCTCTGCTTGCTGTTGTTGAATGTATGACAGGTAGAAGGGAAAAAACTTCATCCTCTTTCGATAGTGAACCTGAAAGGACCTTCCTTAGATTAAGGAGGGAAGCAAGAGGCTAAGGCATAGTTCGAGAGGAAGTAGTGGAGGAAGATTTGAGAACCACTATGGAGGAAGAGGTGCATAACCATGTTGGAGAGGATGCTGGCAATCATGTTGGGCAAGAGAGGAGAGTCTTAGGCTCCTACATCAACCCAAATCTAGGAAACTGTGGCAGTAGTATCCTGAAGCTAACAATTCATGCTAACAACTTTGAGTTAAAACCTCAACTCATCACACTTATCCAGAATAATTGTTCATATGGAGGGGGTTGATGAGTCCATATTTGATGGTATATTTTGACTCAATTTGGATGGATTCTAGCACATGAACTCACACTTAAGCACCAAAATAGCATACTTTTGTGTTTGATCCCTAATGTGAACCTAAATGTGAAAACATGCAATTTTGTACTTTAATAGAGAAATTTAATTCCACTTTTATGTCATTCGATGTCATGATGTGGGTTGTGAGTGATTTTAGGCCTTGGAGGCAAGAATGGATGGGAAAAAGTTGAAGAAAGCATGTACAAGGGATAAGACATGAAGAAAACAAGGAAAAGCACACACAGCGAAGTGTGTGTGCACACAGCCCTGCGTGCGCGCGCACAGACAAGAATTTCCATGTGTGCGTACGCACGGACCTGTGCGTACGCACAGGTCCATTTTCAGCCGTGTGTGCGGACACACGCGTCTGTGCGTCCGCACAGGTCCCTGCATGTGAATTCATTAATGAAGCACGTGCTGCACGAATTTGGAGGCCCTTGGCTCATTTTTGGAAGGCTGAATTGCTATTTTGGAGTGCTATATAAAGGAGACTTCAACACTTATCAAAGGGGTGAAGCATTGGAGCATTTTGGAGTGCTATATAGGATTCCTTAGATCCTCATTCCCAAGTCAAGGCCCTTTATTGCATTTTCACTAGTTTTGATCTCATTCCTTTTTTTTTTACTTGCATGAATTAACAATTTCGCTCATTCCTTAGTTATTTCATTTCTTAGTTCTTTTAATCTTTGGTTCTTTAATTCAAAACCCTCTTTTCCTCACAACCGAAAGAGAAAACACTTCGTTTGCATTCCTAGGGAGAACGACCTGAGATTTAAATACTCTCGGTTTATGTTTTGTATTGAATTTATTATTTGATCTTGAGAGTTCATGATTGGTTTGGACTATACTACTAACGCATTGATTCTTAATTATGAACCAAGCAAAACTCTCTCTGTCAAATTTGGCGCCGTTGCCGAGGATGCAATTGAGTGCTATCTTTTGGTTGTTGTGAATATGTTAATAGTGTAAATATCTTACTTTTTGGTTATTTGGTTGTTTTTGTTAATATTTAGGTGTTTGCTTTTCTTGTTTACTTATGTCTTTTGCTTTTAGTCCTTACTTTCTCTATGAGCTATCACCCTTGTTGCTTGGAGCTTGGTTGAGATTGTTTTGTAGGGTACGATGAATTCAAGTTGGGATTACTTCATGGAGTGGGAGAATCAACTGAGGGAGGAACCAATTGTGTATGAGTGATGAGCGGATAATTTATACCCTTTTTGGCATTGTTTTTACATAGTTTTTAGTATGTTTTAGCTACTTTTTATTATATTTTTATTAGTTTTTATTCAAAAATCATATTTCTGGACTTTACTATGAGTTTTTGTGTTTTTCTATGATTTTAGGTATTTTTTGGCTGAAATTGAGGGACCTGAGCAAAAATTTGATTCAGAGGCTGAAAAAAGACTGCAGATGCTGTTGGATTTCAACCCTCCTGCACTCGAAGTGGATTTGCTGGAGCTACAGAAGCCCAATTGGAGCGCTCTCAATTGATTTGAAAATTAGACATCTTGGACTTTCCAGCAATATATAATAGTCCATACTTTGTCTGAGATTTGATGGCCCAAACTGGCGTTCAAAGCCAGCCAACAACTTTCTGGCGTAAAACGCCCAAACTGGCACTAGAACTGGAGTTAAACGCCCAAACTGGCATCCAAGCGGGCGTTTAACTCCAAGAACAGCATATGCACGTGAAAGCTTCGATGCTCAGCCCAAGAACACACCAAGTGGGCCCCGGGAGTGGATTTCTGCACCATCAGCACTTAGTTACTCATTTTCTGTAAAACTAGGTTACTAATTTAGTATAAAAACTACTTTTAGAGATTTATTTTATATCTTTTGATCATCTTATGTAACTTTTACATCTTGGAACCTTCTTTGGAGGCTGGCCTCATGGCCATGCCTAGACTATTTTCACTTATGTATTTTCTACGGTGGAGTTTCTACACCTCATAGATTAAGGTGTGGAGCTCTGCTGTTCTTCATGAATTAATGCAAGTACTATTGTTTTTCCTTCAATTCACGCCTACTTCTTCTCCAAGATATACTCTTGTACTTAATTCAGTTAAGTCAGAATGAAGGGGTGACCCGTGACAATCACCCACTATCTTCGTTACTCGCTTAGCGAAGATCCGCGTGCCTAACAACCACAAGCGGTCTACATGATGTTTAACGTAGTCATTGGACGACAATCGGAGTATATTCTCTTGGGTTTCTAATCAATGATTCACATCGTCTCTCCTGACAACAGAGCATCTGAATCTGAGATTAGAACCTTCGTGGTATAGGCTAGAACCATTGGCAGCATTCCTGAGATCCGGAAAGTCTAAACCTTGTCTGTGGTATTCCGAGTAGGATCTAGGAAGGGATGACTATGACGAGCTTTAAACCTGCGAATGTTGGGCACAGTGACAGTGTGCAAAAGGATAGAGAGATCTTATTCCGACGCTAGCAGGAACCGACAGATGATTAGCTGTGCAGTAGCTGTACATGGTATTTTTCATCCGAGACGAGAAATCTGACAGTTGATTAGCCGTACAGAGATTGTACCTGGTATTTTTCATCCAAGAGGATGATACAGCCTGCCATGGAAGGGATCACGCATGATTGGAAGAAGGCAATAGGAAAGCAGAGGTTCAGAAGCAACAAAACATCTCCAAACGCTTATCTGAAAGTCCCACCAATGAATTACATAAGTATCTTTATCTTATATTATGTTTTATTTATCTTTTAATTATCAAAACCTCATAACCAATTTAATCCACCTGACTAAGATTTACAAGATGACCATAGCTTGCTTCAGGCCGACAATCTCCGTGGGATCGACCCTTACTCACGTAAGGTATTACTTGGATATCCCAGTGCACTTGCTGGTTAGTTGTGCGGAGTTGTGAAAAGTGTGAATCACAATTTCGTCCACCAAGTTTTTGGCGCCGTTGCCGGGGATTGTTCGAGTTTGGACAACTGACGGTTCATCTTGTTGCTTAGATTAGGTAATTTTAATTTATGTTTATACTTTTTATTTTTAATTTCGAAAAATTCAAAAAAAAAAAATTAGTTTTCGAAAAAAAATAAAATACAAAAAAAAATTTCGTTCTTCAGAATTTTTAAGAATGAATTCTTGAGCTTCATGAGATATGTTGAAACCTGGTTGTAAGCCATGTCTAATCTTTTGGATCGAGATTTCCACTTTTTATTGCAAAAAGGACATGCTTGTATGTGTTATGTTAAAGCTTGGCTAGCCATTTGGCCTTGTCTAATTCTTTTGGACCGGATCTTTAGAGTAATATTGCATGAGTCTTTGGATTCTCATTTATAATTCTATGCTGAAGCTTGGCTGGCCGTTAGCCATGTCTAATCTTTTGGACCGAAGCTTTAGACTAACATTACAAGAATCCTGGAATTCTCATTAAAAAATGTTGAATTTCTTTATTTTCTTTTTCAAAATAATTTCGAAAAATATACAAAAAAAATTAATAAAACCATAAAAACAAAAAAAAATTTGTTTCTTGTTTGAGTTTTGTGTCAAATTTCAAGTTTGGTGTCAATTGCATTCTTTTAATTTTCTTAAAAATTTTTGAAAACTCATGCATTATGTTTTTCATGATCTTCAAGTTGTTCTTGATGATTTTCCTTATTTGATCTGTGCATTTTCTTGTTTTGTGTCTTTTGTTATTTTTCATATGCATTTTCGAATCATTAGTGTCTAAAGTTTAAAAATTTTTAAGTTTGGTGTCTTGCATGTTTTCCTTTTCTTAAAAATTTTCAAAAACATGTGCTTGATGTTCATCATAATCTTCAAAGTGTTCTTGGTGTTCATCTTGACATTCAAAGTGTTCTTGCATGTATTATTTGTTTTGATCTTAAATTTTTATGTCATGTGTCATTTTGTTATTTTTCTCTCTCCTTATTAAAAATTCAAAAATAAAAAATAATATCTTTCCCTTATTTTACTCATAAATTTGAAATTTTGGGTTGATTTAGTCAAAAGTTTTAAATTTTAGTTGTTTCTTGTTAGTCAAGTCAAAATTTCAATTTAAAAATTCTATCTTTTCAAATCTTTTTCAAAATCAAATCTTTTTCATTTCTCTTTCATGTTTTTCGAAAATTCTCCAAAATTAATTTTCAAAATCTTTTTCTTATTTTTATTTCATATTTTCGAATTTATTGCTCACATTTAATATTTTGAGTCAAATATTTCAAGTTGTTACTTGCCTATTAAGAAAGGTTCAATCTTAAAATTCTAGAATTATATATTTTAGTTTCTTGTTAGTCAAGTCATCAACTTTAATTTCAAAAATCAAATCTTTTTAATTTCCTTTTCAATCCTTTTCAAAATAAATTTCAATCATATTTTTTTCAAAATTCAATTTCAAAATCTTTTCTAACTTCTTATCTTTTCAAAAATTGATTTTCAAATCTTTTTCAATTAACTACTTTACTTGTTTGTTTTAATGTTAAAAAGTTTACTATTTCTTATCTTTTCCAAAACCACCTAACTACTTTTCTCTCTCATCATTTTTGAAAATCACTAAGCTCTTTTTCAAAATTCTTTTTTAATTAACTAATTGTTTTAAATTCTAATTTTATTTTATTTCTTTTCTTAAATTTCAAATTCTAACTTATAATTAAAATAAAAACAAAAATATTTTTCTTTTCTTATAATTAATATTCGAATTCTCTCCCTCTTTCATCTCTTTTTATTTATTTTATTTAATTACTAACACTTCTCTTCTTCTTAAAATTCAAACCCCCTCCCTCTCTCTGTGTTCGAATTCTTCTCATTCTCTCTCTACCTCATTTTTCTATTCTTCCACTCTTCTACTCACATAAAGGAATCTCTATATTGTGACATAGAGGATTTCTCTTCTTTTCTGTTCTCTTCTTTTTCATATGAGCAGGAACAATGATAAGGACATTCTTGTTGAAGCTAATCCTAAACCTGAAAGGACTCTGAAAAGGAAGCTAAGAGAAGCTAAAGCACAACACTCTGGAGAGGACCTTACAGAAATTTTCGAAAAAGAAGAAGACATGGCAACCGAAAACAACAACAATGGTGGAGATGCAAGGAAGATGCTTGGTGACTTTACTGCACCAACTTCTGACTTCTATGGAAGAAGCATCTTAATTCCTGTAATTGGAGCAAACAATTTTGAGCTTAAGCCTCAATTAGTTTCTCTAATACAACAGAATTGCAAGTTTCATGGACTTCCATTGGAAGATCCTCATCAGTTTTTAGCTGAATTCTTGCAAATCTATGACATTGTTAAGACCAATGGGGTTAATCCTGAGGTCTACAGACTTATGCTTTTCCCTTTTGCTGTAAGAGACAGAGCTAGGACATGGTTGGACTCACAACCTAAAGAAATCCTGAACTCTTGGGGAAAGTTGGTCAATGCTTTCTTGGCCAAGTTCTTTCCACCTCAAAAGTTGAGCAAGCTTAGAGTGGAAGTCCAAACCTTCAGACAGAAGGAAGGTGAATCCCTCTATGAAGCTTGGGAAAGATACAAGCAATTGATCAGAAGGTGTCCTTCTGACATGCTTTCAGAATGGAGCATCTTATGTATATTCTATGATGGTCTGTCTGAATTGTCCAAGATGTCATTTGTCCACTCTGCTGGTGGATCTCTTCATCTAAAGAAAATGCCTACAGAAGCCCAGGAACTCATTAAGATGGTTGCAAATAACCAGTTCATGTATACTTCTGAAAGAAATCCTCTGAATAATGGGATGACTCAGAAGAAAGGAGTTCTTGAGATTGATACTCTGAAAACCATATTGGCTCAAAATAAAATATTGACTCAGCAAGTCAACATGATTTCTTAGAATCTGATTGGAATGCAAGCTGCATCCGGCAGTACTAAAGAAGCTTCATCCGAAGGAGAAGCTTATGACCCTGAGAATCCTGGAATGGAAGAGGTGAATTACATGGGAGAATCCTATGGAAACACCTATAACCCTTCATGGAGAAATCATCCAAATTTCTCATGGAAGGATCAGTAGAAGCCTAATCAAGGCTTCAATAATAATAATGGTGGGAGAAATAGGTTTGGCAATAGCAAGCCTTTTCTATCATCTTCTCAGCAACAGATAGAGAATTCTAAGCAGAGTCTCTCAGACTTAGCAACCATAGTCTTTGATCTATCTAAGACCACTCTCAGTTTCATGACTGAAACAAGGTCCTCCATTAGAAATTTGGAGGCACAAGTGGGTCAGCTGAGTAAAAGAGTTACTGAACTCCCTCCTAGTACTCTCCCAAGCAATACCGAAGAGAATCCAAAGAGAGAGTGCAAGGCCATCAATATACCCAACATGGCCGAACCTGTAGAGGAGGGAAAGGCAGTGATTTCCAGTGAGGAAGACCTCAATGGACGTCCACTGACCACTAAGGAGTTTCCTAATGAGGAACCAAAGGAATCTGAGGCTCATACAGAGACCATAGAGATTCCACTGAACTTATTGTGGCCATTCATGAGCTCTGATGAGTATTCTTCCTCTGAAGAGGATGATGATATTGTTGAAGGGCAAGTTGCTCAGTATCTAGGAGTAATCATGAAGCTGAATGCCAAGTTATTTGGTAATGAGACTTGGAAGGATGAACCTCCACTGCTCATCAATGAACTGAATGCTTTGGTTCAACTAAAATTACCTCAGAAGAAACCAGATCCCGGAAAGTTCTTAATACCTTGTACCATAGGCACCACGACCTTTGAAAAGGCTCTATGTGACCTGGGGTCAGGAATAAACCTCATGCCACTCTCGGTAATGGAAAAACTAGGGATCTTTGTGGTACAAGCTGTAAGAATCTCACTAGATATGGCAGACAGATCAATGAAACAGGCTTATGGACTTGTAGAGGATGTCTTAGTGAAGGTTGAAGGCCTGTACATCCCTGCTGATTTCATAATCCTAGACACTGAGAAGGATGAGGATGAATCTATTATCCTTGGAAGACTCTTCCTAGCCATAGCAAAAGTTGTGATTGATGTGGATAGAGGAGAGTTGGTCCTTCAAGTGAATAAGGACTACCTTGTGTTTAAGGCTCAAGGATCTTCTTCTGTAACCATGGAGAGGAAGCATGAAAAGCTTCTCTCAATACAGAGTCAAACAGAGCTCCCTCACTCAACCTCTAAGTTTAGTGTTGGGAGGCCACCATTAAGCTCTGAGTCTCTGTGAAGCTCTCTAAGAGCTCACTGTCAAGCTATTGACATTAAAGAAGCGCTTATTGGGAGGCAACCTAATGTTATTTAATTATATTTATTTTGTTCTCCATTGTCATGTTATGTTTTCTTTACGTAGATGATCATGTGAAGACATAAAAATAGCTGCAGAATTAAAGCAGAATAAAAAATAGCATCAAAAACAGCACACCCTGGAGGACAAGCTTACTGGCGTTTAAACGCTAGCAAGGAAAGCAGAATGGGCATTTAACGCCCAGTCTTGCAGCATTCTGGGTGTTAAACACTAGAATTGGCAGCCAGACTGGCGTTAAACGCCAGAAAAAGGTGTCTGGTGTCTGGCTGGCGTTAAATGCCAGAATTGGCAGACAGACTGGCGTTTAACACCAGAAAAGGGTGTCTGATGGGCGTTAAATGCCAGAAAGGGGGCATCAGCCCGTCGTTTTACACCAGAAAAGGTAGCAGAGCTAGCGTTAAATGCCAGAATTGGCACACAAAGGGTGTTTAAATGCCATAATGGTACAGGGACTCGAATTTCTTGACACCTCAGGATTTGTGGACCCCACAGGATCCCCACCTATCCCACCTCTTCTTCTCTCCTCTTCACATCTTTCCATAACACTCTTCTCCAAACACCATTCACCTATCAAATCCTACCCTCCTCCCCATAATCTCTTCACCACTCACATCCATCCATCATAAAACCCCACCTACCTCACCATTCAAATTCAAACCATTTCCCTCCCAAACCCAACCCCTCATACACGAATTCCCTCTCTCTCTTACCCTATAAATACCCCTCCTTACCACCTTTATTTTCACACATCTTACACACTTAAACCCCCTTGGCCGAATCCACTCCTCCCCCTATCTCCTCCATTTCTTCCTCTTCTCCTTATTTCTCTCTTCTTTTGCTCGAGGATGAGCAAAACTTTTAAGTTTGGTGTGGAAAAAGCTCTGCTTTTTTTTCCACAACCATTAATGGCACCTAAGGCCAGAGAAACCTCTAGAAAGAGGAAAGGGAAGGCAATTACTTCCACCTCTGAGTCATGGGAGATGGAGAGATTCATCTCAAAAGTGCATCAAGACCACTTTTATGAAGTTGTGCCCAAGAAAAAGGTGATCCCCGAGGTCCCCTTCATGCTCAAAAAGAGTGAATATCCAGAGATCCGACGTGGGATTCGAAGAAGAGGTTGGAAACTCTCACCAACCCCATCCAACAAGTCAGAATCTTAATGGTTCAAGAGTTCTATGCTAATGCATGGATCACTAAGAACCATGATCACAGTGTGAACCCGAACCCAAAGAATTGGCTCACAATGGTTCGGGGAAAATACCTGGATTTCAGTCCAGAAACTGTAAGGTTGGCATTCAACTTGCCAATAATGAGAGAAGATCCTCATCCTTTCACTAGAAGAGTCAACTTTGATCAAAGGTTAGACCAAGTTCTAATAGACATCTGTGTGGAAGGAGCTCAATAGAAGAGAGACTCAAGAGGCAAGCCGGTTCAATTGAGAAGGCCTGACCTCAAACCCGTGGCTAGGGGATAGCTGGAGTTCATAAAATGCTCTATCATTCCTACTAGCAACCGGTCTGAAGTTACTGTAGACCGGGCTATCATGATCCATAGTATCATGATTGGAGAGAAAGTAGAAGTTCATGAGATCATATCTCTAGAACTATACAAGGTGGCTAACAAGCCTTCCACTTTGGCAAGGTTAGCCTTTCCTCATCTCATCTGTCACCTATGCAATTTAGCTGGAGTTGTCATAGAGGAAGACATCCTTATTGAAGAGGACTAGCCCATTACTAAAAAGAGGATGGAGCAAACAAGAGAGCTCACTTATGGACGTCAACAAGAGCATGAAGAAATTTCTCATCATGAATTCCCTGAAATGCCTCAAGGGATGCACTTTCCTCCACATAACTATTGGGAGCAACTCAACACCTCTTTAGGAGAATTGAGTTCTAACATGGAGCAACTAAGAGTGGAGCACCAAGAGCACTCCATCATCCTTCATGAAATAAGAGAGGACCAAAAGTCCATGAGAGAGGAGCAACAAAGGCAAGGAAGAGACATAGAGGAGCTCAAGCACTCCATAGGATCTTCAAGAAGAAGAACTAGCCGCCCTCACTAAGGTGGACCCGTTCTTTAATTTCCTTGTTCTTATTTTTCTTTTTTCGATTTCTATGCTTTATGTTTTATCTATGTTTGTGTCTTTATTACATGATCATTAGTGTCTAGTGTCTATGTCTTAAAGTTATGAATGTCCTATGAATCCTTCACCTTTCTTAAATGAAAAATGTTTTCTGAAAATGAAAAAGAAGTACATGAATTTTGAATTATATCTTGAAAATAATCTAATTATTTTGATGTGGTGGCAATACTTTTTGTTTTCTGAATGAATGCTTGAACAGTGCATATTTTTTATATTGTTGTTTATGAATGTTAAAATTGTTGGCTCTTGAAAGAATAATGAAAAACGAGAAATGTTATTGATGATCTGAAAAATCAAAAACGGATTCTTGAAGCAAGAAAAAGCAGTGAAAAACACAAAGCTTGCGAAAAAAATGGCGAAAAAAAATAAAATAAAGTAAAAGAAAGAAAAAAGAAAAAGCAAGCAGAAAAAGCTAATAGCCCTTTAAACCAAAAGGCAAGGGTAAAAAGGATCCAAGGCTTTGAGCATTAATGGATAGGATGGCCCAAAGGAATAAAATCATGGCCTAAGCGGCTAAATCAAGCTGTCCCTAACCATGTGCTTGTGGCGTGAAGGTGTGGTGCACAAATTGTGAATCACACTTTTCACAACTCGTACCACTAACCAGCAAGTGCACTGGGTCGTCCAAGTAATACCTTACGTGAGTAAGGGTCGAATCCCACGGAGATTGTTGGTTTGAAGCAATCTATGGTTATCCTGTAAATCTTAGTTAGGAAGTCAATTATGTTTATCAGTTGAATTACAAATAAACAAGAGAGCATGGATTAAAGGTTACTTGTTTGTAGTAATGGAGAATATGTTGGAGTTTTGGAGATGCTTTGTCTTCTGAATCTCTGCTTTCCTCTGTCTTCTTGTTCACGCACGCACGTCCTCCTATGGCAAGCTGTGTGTTGGTGCATCACCGTTGTCAATGGCTACCTTCCATCCTTCCAGTGAAAACTACGCTCACGCGCTCTGTCAAAGCACGGCTAATCACCGGTTGGTTCTCGATCCGGTTGGAATAGGATTTACTATCCTTTTGCGTCTGTCACCAACGCCCAGCCTTCAGGAGTTTGAAGCTCATCACAGTCATTCAATCCTTGAATCCTACTCGGAATACCACAGACAAGGTTTAGACTTTCCGGATTCTCATGAATGCCGCCATCAGTTCTAGCTTATACCACGGAGATTCTGATTAAGGAATCTAAGAGATACTCATTCAATCGGATATAGAACGGAGGTGGTTGTCAGGCACATGTTCATGGTTTGAGGAAGGTGATGAATGTCACGGATCATCACCTTCATCACAGTTAAGCGCGAATGAACATCTTAGATAGGAACAAGCGTGTTTGAATGGAAAACAGAAATACTTGCATTAATTCATCGAGACACAGCAGAGCTCCTCACCCCCAACAATGGGGTTTAGAGACTCATGCCGTCAGAGAATACAAAGTTTTGATCTAAAATGTCATGAGGTCCAAAATAAGTCTCTAAAAGTTGTTTAAATACTAAACTAGTAGCCTAGGTTTACAAAAAATGAGTAAACTATGATGGATGATGCAGAGATCCACTTCTGGGGCCCACTTGGTGTGTTGGGCTGAGACTTAAGTAATTCACGTGCAGAGGCCATTTGTGGAGTTGAACGCCAGTTTTTATGCCATTTTGGGCGTTCAACTCCAGCTTTTGATCCTTTTCTGGCGCTGGACGCCAGAATTGGGCAGAGGACCGGCGTTGAACGCCAGTTTACGTTGTCTATTCTTGTGCAAAGTATGGACTATTATATATTTCTGGAAAGCCGTGGATGTCGACTTTCCAACGCAATTGGAAGCATGCCATTTCGAGTTCTGTAGCTCCAGAAAATCCACTTTGAGTGCAGGGAGGTCAGAATCCAACAGCATCAGCAGTCCTTTTTCAGCCTGAATCAGATTTTTGCTCAGCTCCTTCAATTTCAGTCAGAAAAATACCTGAAATTACAGAAAAACACACAACTCATAGTAAAGTCCAGAAATATGAATTTTTCCTAAAAACTAATGAAAATAGACTAAAAACTAACTAGAACATACTCAAAACTATATGAAATTAACCCCAAAAAGCGTATAAAATATCCGCTCATCACAACACCAAACTTAAACTGTTGCTTGTCCTCAAGCAACTAGACAAATAAAATAGAAGACTAATAGGTTGAGAAGCAATAATATCTCAGAGTTTTTGATTGAAGCTCAGATTCTAATTAGATGAGCGGGACTAGTAGCTTTTTGCTTCTGAACAGTTTTGGCATCTCACTTTATCCAATGAAGCTCAGAGTGATTGGCATCTATAGGAACTCAGAATTCAGATAGTGTTATTGATTCTCTTAGTTCAGCGTGATGATTCTTGAACACAGCTTCTTTATGAGTCTTGGCCGTGGCCCTAAGCACTTTGTTTTCCAGTATTACCACCGGATACATAAATGCCACAGACACATAATTGGGTGAACCTTTTCAGATTGTGACTCAGCTTTGCTCAAGTCCCCAGTTAGAGGTGTCCAGGGTTCTTAAGCACACTCTTCTTTTTGCTGGGACCTTGACTTTAACCGCTCAGTCTCAAGTTTTCACTTGACACCTTCACGCCACAAGCACATGGTTAGGGACAGCTTGGTTTAGCCGCTTAGGCCAGGATTTTATTCCTTCGTGGCCCTCCTATCCACTGATGCTCAAAGCCTTGGGATCCTTTTCATTACCCTTGCCTTTTGGTTTTAAGGGCTATTGGCTCTTTCTGCTTGCTTTTTCTTTTTCTTTCTATATTTTTTTCGCTTTTTTTTTTCTGCAAGCTTTGTTCTTTGCTGCTTTTTCTTGCTTCAAGAATCATTTTTATGATTTTTCAGATTATCAATAACATGTCTCATGTTCATCATTCTTTCAAGAGCCAACATATTTAACAGTCTTAAGCAACAAATTCAAAAGACATATGCACTGTTCAAGCATTCATTCAGAAGACAGAAAGCATTGCCACCACATTTAACTAATTAGAATTTCTCTTATTAAAACTCAAAATTTTATTGCCTCTTATTCAAAAGATCTACTACTTTATTCATGTTTGCTGATGATGAGAAAAATAAACTATAGCTTAATTGGAGATAAAATCAAATAGATACTAATTACTACTATGTGACTCCTAAGGTAAACTTCTATAAGGACACTGTCACAGAGTTAAGGCGGAAATTGGAAATTAACAACCTTTATTCTGAGGGAACGGGGGTTCCTCTGATCATTGGGGTGCTTGGTCCTACAAGAGAAGACTTTTGGCGCTTCAATTCCCTTAAGTCACGCCCTTGCTCCTCTTGTTCTTTAAACATATAGGTCAGCATTTGACTGTGTTTCTTCTGTTCTTTTATTATTTGCTCCATAGCTTTCCGTATCTTGGTAACGGACATCTCAAGATACTCCCAGTATTCAGCTTGAGGGATCTCTGGGAGGAATTCCTGTGCTCTCTTCTTGATGGGATCCTCATGTGCTTGTTGTTTTTCCATTGATGCTTTGGTGATTGGCTTTTCAATTAGGATATACTCAGTTATTCCCATCCTTACTCCAGCGTCCTTGCAGAGTAGAGAAATCACGTTTGGATAAGCCAACCTGGCCTCTTTTGAATTTTTGTTAGCAATCTTGTAGAGTTCAGTTGAAATCAACTGATGAACCTCCACTTCCTTTCCCATCATGATGCAATGGATCATCACTGCTCTTTTAACTGTGACTTCAGAACGGTTGCTAGTAGGCAACAGAGAACGCCCAATGAAGTCCAGCCATCCTCTGGCGACTGGTTTGAGATCCTCTCTCTTGAGTTGATTTGGGACACCCTTTGTGTTGGTGGTCCACCTGGCTCCAGGGATACATATGTCCTCTAGAATCTTATCCAAGTCAATGTCTGCTCTCATCATCTTCCTGTTGAAGGAGTCTGGATCATCCTTTAGCTGAGGTAGCTTTAAGATCTCTCTGATCTTGTCAGGGGTGGTATGAACAATCTTCCCTCTGACCATGGTCCGAAATTCATAGAAGGCAGTTCCAGATAGTTTTTGCTTGTCAGTCTGCCACATATTAGCATAGAACTCCTGGACCATGTTCCGTCCCACTTTCATTTCAGGATTAGCTAGGACTTCCCAGTTCCTGATTCGAATTTGCTCCTGGATCTCCAGATATTCATCTTCTTTCAGATCGAATCTAACTTCCGGGATCACTGATCTCAGACCCATTACTTTAAGATAATGGTCTGAATGTTCTTTAGATAAGAACTTCCCTTGATTCCAAAGTGGTTTTGGAACGCTCTCTTTCTTGCCTCTTGGAGTGGGTTGTTTTCCTTTAGGAGCCATGATCTTAGTGATCTCGGATAAACACACCAAACTTAAACTGTTGCTTGTCCTCAAGCAAAAGAAAAGAAAGGAGAGGGATAGAAGGAGAGCTAGGTGCAATTGTTGATGAAGGAGGGGGGAGGCCGAACCCAAATTTAAAGGGATGGGGGGTGGGTTTTTTTGAGAATTTGGAAAAGATAAGATAAGAAGATTAAGTTGAAAAAGATAAGATAGAAGATATAGTTTAATTTTGAAAAGATATGATAGATTTTTGAAAAAGATAAATCTGAATTTTGAAAAAGATAATATGGAGATTTGAAAAAGATATGGATTAGTTGAAAAGATTTTTGAGTGAAAAAGATAGATTTGTTTTCAGAAAAGTTTTGAAAAGAGTTTGGATTGAATTTGGAAAGAGGGATTTTTAGAAATTAAGGATTTTAGAAATCAGGGTTCTTAACATGTTCATGTAAAAATCATGCATTGAAACATAAAATTTGAAATTAAAATGGAAATACGTGTGGAAAAATGAATTTGGCTCCTCCCTGCTGTCCTGGCGTTTGAACGCCCAAACACTGCCTGTTTTGGGCGTTCAGCACCCAAATGCTGCTCTCCTGGGCGTTCAACGCCCAGCTGCTGCCATTACTGGCGCTCAACGCCCAGTGGGTGCCCCTTTCTGGTGTTGAACGCCCAGCTGCTACCATCACTGGCGTTCAGCGCCCAGTGGATGCCCATTTTGGGCGTTGAACGCCCAAAATGCACTTTTACTGGCGTTTTCTTGCTAGTGAGATCTTTTTCTCTGTTTTGTGTGCTGAGGTCTTCTGTAAATGATTATTTACCTTGCTATCAATGAACTCTATATAAACAAATAAAAAATAAAAATAGAAATAGGGCAAAAATGCTTAGAGGATTGTTGCCCCATGGCTGGGTTGCCTCCCAACAACCGCTTCTTTATTGTCTTTAGCTGGACCTTGCTGAGCTTTAAATCTAGCTTCAGCCTTGAGCATTCTTGCTCAATGTTGCCTTCAAGATAATGCTTGATTCTCTGTCCATTGACAATGAACTTCTTATCAGAATCAATATCTTAAAGCTCCACATAACCATATGGTGACACACTTGAAATCACGTATGGTCCCCTCCATCAGGATTTCAGTTTCCCGGGGAATAGCCTGAGTCTAGAGTTAAACAACAGGACCTTCTGTCCTGGTTCAAAGATTCTAGATGACAGCTTTCTGTCATGCCACTTTTTTTATTTTTCTTTATAAAACTTGGCATTTTCGAAAGCTGTGAATCTGAATTCCTCTAGCTCATTTAGCTGGAGCAATCGTTTTTCTCCTGCTAATTTGGCATCAAAGTTTAGGAATCTGGTTGCCCAGTAGGCCTTATGTTCCAGTTCCACGGGCAGGTGACATGCCTTACCATACACGAGTTGGTATGGAAATATCCCTATGGGGGTCTTGAATGCTGTCCTGTAAGCCCACAGAGCATCATCCAGGCTCCGTGCCCAATCCTTTCTACGGGTATTTACTGTCCGTTCCAGGATTCTCTTTAATTCTCTGTTAGAGATTTCAGCTTGCCCATTGGTTTGTGGTTGATATGGAGTGGCCACCTTGTGGCGAATTCCATACAAAACCATGGCAGAGTAAAGCTGTTTATTGCAGAAGTGAGTGCCCCCATCACTGATTAGTACTCTAGGGACACCAAACCTGCTAAAGATATGTTTCTGGAGGAACTTCAGCACTGTTTTAGTATCATTGGTGGGTGTGGCAATAGCCTCAACCCATTTTGATACATAGTCAACTGCCACCAGAATATAAGTGTTTGAGTATGATGGTGGGAAAGGTCCCATGAAGTCAATTCCCCATACATCAAACAACTCAATTTCCAAGATTCCTTGTTGAGGCATGGCGTAACCATGAGGCAGGTTACCAGCTCTTTGGCAACTGTCACAATTACGTACAAACTCTCGGAAATCTTTATAGAGTGTGGGCCAATAGAAGCCACATTGGAGGACCTTGGTGGCTGTTTGCTCACCTCCGAAATGGCCTCCATATTGAGATCCGTGGTAATGCCACAGGATCCTCTGTGCTTCTTCTCTAGGCACACACCTACGGATAATTCCGTCTGTACATCTCTTAAAGAGATAAGGTTCATCCCACAAGTAGTACTTTGCATTAGTAATTAATTTCTTCTTTTGTATCCTGTTGTACTCCTTGGGTATGAACCTTGCAGCTTTATAGTTTGCAATATCGGCAAACCATGGTGCTTCCTGAATGGCGAATAAATGCTCATCAGGAAACGTCTCAGAGATCTCAAGAGAAGGGAGGGACGTCCCTTCCACTGGCTCTATCCGGGACAGATGATCAGCCACTTGGTTCTCTGTCCCTTTTCTGTCTCTTATTTCTATATCAAACTCTTGCAGAAGCAATACCCATCTGATGAGCCTGGGTTTTGAATCCTGCTTTGTGAGTAGATATTTAAGAGCAGCAAGGTCAGTATACACAATCACTTTTGATCCTACTAAGTATGATCTGAACTTGTCAATGGCGTAAACCACTGCAAGTAGTTCTTTTTCTGTGGTTGTGTAATTTTTCTGGGCATCATTTAGAACGCGACTGGCATAATAAATGACATGCAGAAGCTTGTCATGCCTCTGTCCCAATACTGCACCAATGGCATGATCACTGGCATCACACATTAGCTCAAATGGTAATGTCCAGTCTGGTGCAAAAATGACTGGTGCTGTGACCAGCTTAGCTTTCAGCATTTCAAACGCCTGCAGGCACTTTGTGTCAAACACAAATGGCGTGTCAGCAGCTAGCAGATTGCTTAGAGGTTTTGCGATTTTTGAAAAATCCTTTATAAACCTCCTATAGAATCCTGCATGCCCCAGAAAGCTTCTGATTGCCTTAACATTGGCAGGTGGTGGTAATTTTTCAATTACCTCTATTTTTGCTTGATCCACCTCTATTCCCTTGTTTGAGATTTTATGCCCAAGAACAATTCCTTCAGTCACCATGAAGTGACACTTTTCCCAGTTTAAAACTAGGTTGGTTTATTGGCATCTTTTCAGAACAAGTTTCAGGTGCTCAAGACAGGAGCTGAATGAGTCTCCATATACTGAGAAGTCATCCATGAAGACTTCCATAAAATTTTCCACCATGTCAGAGAAAATAGAGAGCATGCATCTCTGGAAGGTTGCAGGCGTATTACATAGCCCAAATGGCATCCTTCTATAAGCAAACACTCCGGATGGACATGTGAATGCTGTTTTCTCTTGATCCTGGGGATCTACTACAATCTGGTTATAACCTGAGTAGCCATCCAAAAAGCAGTAATAATCATGACCTGCTAGTCTTTCTAGCATCTGGTCTATGAATGGTAAAGGAAAATGATCCTTTCTGGTGGCTGTATTGAGCCTTCTGTAGTCAATACACATGCGCCACCCCGTAACTGTTCTTGTAGGAACCAGTTCATTTTTTTCATTATGAATCACTGTCATGCCTCCCTTTTTTGGGACGACTTGAACAGGGCTCACCCAGGGGCTATCAGAAATAGGATAAATAATCCCAGCCTTTAGTAACTTGGTGACCTCTTTCTGCACCACTTCCTTCATGGCTGGATTTAGCCGCCTCTGTGGTTGAACCACTGGTTTGGCATTATCCTCCAAGAGAATTTTGTGCATGCATCTAGCTGGGCTTATGCCCTTAAGGTCACCTATGGACCACCCAAGAGCTGTCTTGTGTGTCCTTAGCACTTGAATAAGTGCTTCCTCTTCCTGTGAATTTAAAGCAGAGCTTATGATCACTGGAAGAGTGTCACCTTCTCCCAGAAATGCATATTTCAAGGATGGTGGTAGTGGCTTGAGCTCGGGTTTAGGAGGTTTTTCCTCTTTCAGAAGAAAGTTCAGAGGCTCTTTCATGTCCCCTGAATCCTCCAAATCAGGCTGAACATCTTTAAAGATGTCTTCCAACTCTGATTCGAGACTCTCAGCCATGTTGATCTCTTCTACCAAAGAGTCAATAAGATCAACTTTCATGCAGTCTGTTGATGTGTCTGGATGCTGCATGGCTTTGACAGCGTTCAACTTGAACTCATCATCGTTGACTCTCAGGGTTATTTCCCCCTGTTGGACGTCAATGAGGGATCATCCAGTTGCTAGGAAGGGTCTTCCTAGAATGAGAGTAGCACTCTTGTGCTCCTCCATTTCCAGCACAACAAAGTCAGTGGGAAAGGCGAATGGCCCAACTCTGACAATCATGTCCTCAATCATGCCTGATGGGTATTTAGTGGAACCATCAGCAAGTTGGAGACATATCCGGGTTGGTTTAACTTCTTCAGTTAGGCCAAGCTTCCTGATAGTGGATGCAGGTATTAGGTTGATGCTTGCCCCAAGATCGCATAAAGCTGTCTTGGTGCAATTATCTTCTAATATGCATGGTATCAGAAAGCTCCCAGGGTCTTTAAGCTTTTCAGGAAAGCTCTTCAGAATGACTGCACTGCATTCTTCAGTGAGGAGAATTCTTTCTGTTTCTCTCCAATCCTTCTTATGACTCAAGATCTCTTTCATGAACTTGGCATAAGAAGGTATTTGCTCAAGTGCTTCTGCAAATGGAATCTTTATTTCAAGAGTCCTGAGGTAATCTGCAAAGCGAGAAAATTGCTTATCCTGCTCCTCTTTTCGGAGTTTTTGAGGATAAGGTATCTTGGCTTTATATTCTTCAACCTTAGTTGCTGCAGGTTTATTGCCTACAGAAGTGGTTGAAGAAGCCTTTTTAGAGGGGTTGTTATCAGCATTTGTGTGTGTCTGATCCCTCACTGGGCACTTGAGTGCATGAGTTAGAAGCTGGAGTGAAACTGGACGCCAGCTCCTTGTCTGCTCCTGGCGTCTGAACGCCAGAACTGTGCTCTTTCTGGGCGTTCAGCGCCAGATCCTGCCCATTTTGGGCGTTCAACGCCAGATCCTTGCCCATTTCTGGTGTTGAACGCCAGTCCTGCTGTATTTCTGGCGTTGAACGCCAGTTTTGGCCATGGTCTGGGCGTTCAGCGCCAGCCTTCCACCAATTTTCTGGCGTTTTAGCGCCAAAATTATTTTTCCCTAGGGTCTTACTGTCCTCAGGTGAATTTTGGGTGGTTTGCTCATTTCTTAGCTTTTTGCTGCCTTGAGGTGGGGTATTTAATGTTTTCCCACTTCTTAGTTGAACTGCTTGGCATTCCTCTGCTATTTGCTTTGACAGCTGCTGCTTTGTTTGCTTGAACTGTTCGTCCATATGTATATTAGCCATCCTTGTCTCTTGTAACCTATCTTTAAATTCGGCTAGCTGCTTTGTTAGAAAGTCCAATTGGTGATTGAATTCAGCAGCTTGTTTTACAAGACTGAGTTCAGCAGTTACTGTTTTAACCTCTTCATTCATGGAAGGGTTGCTGCTTAGGTACAGATGCTGATTCCTGGCAACTGTATCAATGAGCTCTTGAGCCTCTTCAATTGTCTTTCTCATTTGGATAGATCCACCAGCCGAGTAATCAAGAGACATCTGAGCTCCTTCTGCAAGCCCATAATAGAAGATGTCTAACTGAACCCACTCTGAAAACATTTCAGAGGGGCATTTTCGTAGCATCTCTCTGTATCTCTCCCAGGCATCATAAAGAGATTTATTATCTCCTTGTTTAAAGCCTTGGATGTCCATCCTTAGCTGTGTCATCCGTTTTGGGGGAAAGTACTGATTCAGGAATTTTTCTGTCAACTGTTTCCATGTATTTAACCACCTCTTAGCTTGATCTTTTACAGCAAATGGAAACAGTAATAGTCCGTAGACATTCTGATCTATTTCTTTATCATGTACTGTGTCAGCAATTTGTAAAAATTGTGCCAGAAACTCTGTAGGTTCTTCCTGTGGAAGACTGGAATACTGGCAGCTTTGCTGCACCATGATAATGAGCTGAGGATTCAACTCAAACCTACTGACTCCAATAGAGGGTATGCAGATACTACTCCCATATGAAGCAGTAGAGGGGTTTGAATATGACCCCAGAGTCCTCCTGGACTGTTCATTTCCACTTAGATCCATGATGGAGAAAGGGAGATGATGTAAAATAGGAAAAATATTTTTATTTATTTATTTATATATTTATTTCGAAAATGAAATAAATTAAAATAGAATAAATAAAAATTGAGTGAAGATTTTCGAAAAACTGAGGAAAGAGAAAGTGGTTAGGAAGTTTTGAAAAGGATATGATGATTTTGAAAAAAAAAAGTTTTAAATTTTGAAATAAAAAATCTGAATTTTAGAAATATATTTCGAAAATTTGTTTTTAAAAAAAAGAGAGAAAAGATATTTTTGATTTTTAAGAGGAAAGAGAAAAACAATAAGATAGCACAAGATTTAAAATTTTTAGATCTAATGCTCCCTATTTTCGAAAATTTTGGAGGGAAAACACCAAGGAACACCAAACTTAAAAATTTTAAGATCAAGTCACAAGGAAAACTCAAGAACACGAAGAAAGAACACCAAACTTAAAGTTTGGCACAGGATCTAATAGAGAAATTATTTTTGAAAACTATTTTTAAAAAGAAAATAAGGATTCTAAAATTTTAACACGACAATAATAAGAGACTCTAAACAAAAAAAAAAGAAATTTTTCCTAATCTAAGCAACAAAATAATCCGTCAGTTGTTCAAACACGAACAATCCCCGGCAACGGCGCCAAAAACTTGGTGCACAAATTGTGAATCACACTTTTCACAACTCGTACCACTAACCAGCAAGTGCACTGGGTCGTCCAAGTAATACCTTACGTGAGTAAGGGTCGAATCCCACGGAGATTGTTGGTTTGAAGCAATCTATGGTTATCCTGTAAATCTTAGTTAGGAAGTCAATTATGTTTATCAGTTGAATTACAAATAAACAAGAGAGCATGGATTAAAGGTTACTTGTTTGCAGTAATGGAGAATATGTTGGAGTTTTGGAGATGCTTTGTCTTCTGAATCTCTGCTTTCCTCTGTCTTGTTGTTCACGCACGCACGTCCTCCTATGGCAAGCTGTGTGTTGGTGGATCACCGTTGTCAATGGCTACCTTCCATCCTTCCAGTGAAAACTACGCTCACGCGCTCTGTCACAGCACGGCTAATCACCGGTTGGTTCTCGATCCGGTTGGAATAGGATTTACTATCTTTTTGCGTCTGTCACCAACGCCCAGCCTTCAGGAGTTTGAAGCTCATCACAGTCATTCAATCCTTGAATCCTACTCGGAATACCACAGACAAGGTTTAGACTTTCCGGATTCTCATGAATGCCGCCATCAGTTCTAGCTTATACCACGGAGATTCTGATTAAAGAATCTAAGAGATACTCATTCAATCGGATATAGAACGGAGGTGGTTGTCAGGCTCATGTTCATGGTTTGAGGAAGGTGATGAATGTCACGGATCATCACCTTCATCACAGTTAAGCGCGAATGAACATCTTAGATAGGAACAAGCGTGTTTGAATGGAAAACAGAAATACTTGCATTAATTCATCGAGACACAGCAGAGCTCCTCACCCCCAACAATGGGGTTTAGAAACTCATGCCGTCAGAGAATACAAAGTTTTGATCTAAAATGTCATGAGGTCCAAAATAAGTCTCTAAAAGTTGTTTAAATACTAAACTAGTAGCCTAGGTTTACAAAAAATGAGTAAACTATGATGGATGATGCAGAGATCCACTTCTGGGGCCCACTTGGTGTGTGTTGGGCTGAGACTTAAGTAATTCAGGTGCAGAGGCCATTTGTGGAGTTGAACGCCAGTTTTTATGCCATTTTGGGCGTTCAACTCTAGCTTTTGATCCTTTTCTGGCGCTGGACGCCAAAATTGGGCAGAGGACTGGCGTTGAACGCCAGTTTACGTTGTCCATTCTTGTGCAAAGTATGGACTATTATATATTTCTGGAAAGCCCTAGATGTCGACTTTCCAACGCAATTGGAAGCATGCCATTTCGAGTTCTGTAGCTCCAGAAAATCCACTTTGAGTGCAGGGAGGTCAGAATCCAACAGCATCAGCAGTCCTTTTTCAGCCTGAATCAGATTTTTGCTCAGCTCCTTCAATTTCAGTCAGAAAAATACCTGAAATTACAGAAAAACACACAACTCATAGTAAAGTCCAGAAATATGAATTTTTCCTAAAAACTAATGAAAATAGACTAAAAACTAACTAGAACATACTCAAAACTATATGAAATTAACCCCAAAAAGCGTATAACATATCCGCTCATCAAGGTGTCAAGTGAAAAACTTGAGACTGAGCGGTTAAAGTCGTGGTCCAAAGTAAAAAGAGTGTGCTTAAGAGCTCTGGGCACCTCTAACTGGGGACTTTAGCAAAGCTAAGTTACAATCTGAAAAAGTTCACCCAGTTATGTGTCTGTGGCATTTATGTATCCGGTGGTAATACTGGAAAACAAAATGCTTAGGGTCACGGCCAAGACTCATAAAGTAGCTGTGTTCAAGAATCAACATACTAAACTAGGAGAATCAATAACACTATCTGAATTCTGAGTTCCTATGGATGCCAATCATTCTGAACTTCAAAGGATAAAGTGAGATGCCAAAACTATTCAGAAGCAAAAAGCCACTAGCCCCGCTCATCTAATTGTAACTGAGATTCATTGATATTTGAGATTTATTGTATTTTATCTTCTTTTTTATCCTATTTTGATTTTAGTTGCTTGGGGACAAGCAACAATTTAAGTTTGGTGTTGTGATGAGCGGATAATTTATACCCTTTTTGGCATTGTTTTTACATAGTTTTTAGTATGTTTTAGCTACTTTTTATTATATTTTTATTAGTTTTTATTCAAAAATTATATTTCTGGACTTTACTATGAATTTGTGTGTTTTTCTGTGATTTTAGGTATTTTCTGGCTGAAATTGAGGGACCTGAGCAAAAATTTGATTCAGAGGCTGAAAAAGGACTGCAGATGTTGTTAGATCTGACCCTTCTCCAGTCGAAGTGGATTTTCTGGGGCGACAGAAGCCCAATTGGCACGATCTCAATTGCATTGGAAAGTAGACATCTTGGGCTTTCCAGAAATATCTAATAGTCTATACTTTGCCTGGAATTTGATAGCCCAAACTGGCGTTCAAAGCCAGACAACAACTTTCTGGTGTAAAACGCCCAAACTGGCACCAGAACTGGAGTTAAATGCCCAAACTGGCACCCAAGCTGGCGTTTAACTCCAAGAACAGCCTATGCACGTGAAAGCTTCAATGCTCAGCCCAAGCACACACCAAGTGGGTCTCGGAAGTGGATTTTTGCATCATCTGCACTTAGTTACTCATTTTCTGTAAACCTAGGTTACTAGTTTAGTATGAAAACTACTTTTAGAGATTTATTTTATATCTTTTGATCATCTAATGTAACTTTTAAATCTTGGAACCTCCTTTGGAGGCTGGCTTCACGGCCATGCCTAGACTATTTTCACTTATGTATTTTTTACGGTGGAGTTTCTACACCTCATAGATTAAGGTGTGGAGCTCTACTGTTCTTCATGAATTAATGCAAGTACTATTGTTTTTCCTTCAATTCACGCCTACTTCTTCTCCAAGATATACTCTTGTACTTAATTTAGTTAAGTCAGAATGAAGGGGTGACCCGTGACAATCACCCACTATCTTCGTTACTCGCTTAGCCAAGACCCGTGTGCCTGACAACCACAAGCGGTCTACATGATGTTCAACGTAGTCCTTGGACGACAGCCAGAGTATATTCTCTTGGGTTTCTAATCAACGATTCACATCGTCTCTCCTGACAACATAGCATCTGAATCTGAGATTAGAACCTTCGTGGTATAGGCTAGAACCATTGGCAGCATTCCTGAGATCCGAAAAGTCTAAACCTTGTCTGTGGTATTCCGAGTAGGATCTGGGAAGGGATGACTGTGATGAGCTTCAAACCTGTGAATGTTGGGCACAGTGACAGTGTGCAAAAGGATAGAGAGATCCTATTCCGACGCTAACGGGAACCAACAGATGATTAGCCGTGCGGTAGCTGTACATGGTATTTCTCTTCCGAGATGAGAAATCTGACAGTTGATTAGCCGTACAGAGATCGTACCTGGTATTTTTCATCCGAGAGGATCATACATCTTGCCATGGAAGGGAGCACGCATGATTGGAAGAAGGCAATAGGAAAGCAGAGGTTCAGAAGTAACAAAGCATCTCCAAACGCTTATTTGAAATTCCCACCAATGAATTACATAAGTATCTTTATCTTATTTTATGTTTTATTTATCTTTTAATTATCAAAACCTTATAACCAATTGAATCTGCCTGACTAAGATTTACAAGATGACCATAGCTTGCTTCAAGCCGACAATCTCCATGGGATCGACCCTTACTTACGTAAGATATTACTTGGATGACCCAGTGTACTTGCTGGTTAGTTGTGCAGAGTTGTGAAAAGTGTGAATCACAATTTCGTCCACCAATGAGCCACACTCATCGCAAACACTCTCTTATACTACAACAACCCACACCCTCCCCTATACGAATATCAAGTCCAAGGATATGAGAGATACCCCATACCCAACCCTCAACCACCAAACCCTCAAGCACCACCCTATACACCTCCACGGAACCAAAATGTCTATACACCTTGTTACCAACCATATGAACCATACCCTTATACACCACCTCAATACCCTCATCCACATGACACACCTCCCACATATACAACCTTCCTCCCAACTTTTGAACATTCTCTTCCACCTCAATATGAAGTTTTCTAACCCTTGCCCCAAGAACAACAAGACCTTCAAGCATTCTTTCAAGAGCAAGAAGGGTTCCGAAGGATACAATGGGAGTTCGTTGCTACCATAGCCGAAGTGGTGAACCGCTTGGCCTCACTACACTCAACCATTCAAGACATCCCCCTTGAAGAAGGTGGAGGAGCAACAAAGGAGTGTAGTGAGGAGGAGAACATAGAGCCTCAAGGGAAAGAAGAAAAGCTAGAACAAGAGTTGCAACATGAGGAAGAAGGTAGGGTAGTGAACCGGAAGAGGTAAATGGAGAGTTAAGGGAGTTTGATCAAGAAGTGGATTGCATCATCAATGATTTTTTGTCTACCTTGGTCAACCCCCTCAATGATCTTGAGGAGCCTCCCACTCTTGAGTTTGAGAGGGATATGGGAGAGCTTGAAAAGGGTGGTGAGGAAGAGGTGATCATCCAAGAAGTGGAGGCATACATGCAAGAGCTTAATAGGATAACTCCAACCCAAGGACAAATTGAGTGGGTGACAATTTCTTCAATGAGCTTCATAGGCCCACATCAATTTGCTCTCTTGAAAACGGATTATCAACTCAAGGTGCTTCTTGGAGTGTTAAATAGTGAAGGATTGGATGTTGGTTGGCAATGGAGTTCAAGGAACAAGTGGTGCAAGGTCCAATTTGGAGGAGTCTAACATTCAAGTGGGTGCTTGGAGAGGTTGTTCATCCAAGGAGACAAGTGAAGGTCAACAAGAGGATGATAGAGAAACCAAAGTGTAGGATCCGGGCATACAACTCTACAACAATCAATTATGGACCCCAATCGTTTGCTTGAGGATGCTTTGGAGCTTAATGAACTTCGTTTGGGATCCCGGAGGATTCTTGAAGAACAAACATGGGTGGCAACTCAAGGATGAGTGGAAGCATAAGCCACCATGACACTAGCTTCACTCAAAAGTCCAACTTGAGGACTTAAAACCAAAGTGCTAGGTGGGAGACACCCCACCATGGTAATATCCTTCTAACTTTCTCTCTTTTAGCTTTTATTTCATGAATAAATTGGTTATGTTGGTGGGTTGGTTAGTTTATTTTTGATGTTTGTTAGTTAATTTTGGGTGAAATAATGTGTTTGTGGAGTTTTATGATGTTTTGGGGCTTGAAAACCTATTTTGGACATCAAGTTTAGTGCCTTAGAGCCAAAATTTTCGTTGCAGGAATAGAGTCCTATGCGTCCACACAGACCCGTGCGTGCACACCGCTCCCCTGTTTTCCAGTTCCTGTGCGTCCGCTAGCAATGTGCGCCCGCACGCACCTAAAAACTCTATCTGTCCGCAGCACGCGCATGGCTTGTGTGTGTGCACACCACCATCTTTTTTCCTTCTGTGCGACCGCACACCATGCCTGCGGCCGCACACGTCATCTTTCTTACAAAAAAAAACCTCACGTGCGAGCGCACGCACCTTGTGCGCCCGCGCAGCGTGAACAAACTCCTCTGGTTGCAGCGGCCGCACCTCTTGTGCGATCGAACGCCCCCACCTTTCTCTTCTATGCGCGCGCACACCTTCTTCTGCGCCCGCACAGGACGCGTTACAAGTTCTGCTCTCAGTGCTCACACGCTGCGGTGCGCACGCATACCCCCTCTCTTCGTCCCGTGCGTCCGCACAGGTCTTTTCTCTATTCTCTATTTCTTTCTTTCTTTTATTTTTTATTTCTTCTTTCTTCTCTTCTCTTCTCCGGCGAAGCCCCGTCGCGGTGAGCCTCGCAGTGGCTATTACAAGTGCCACTGTTCCCTATCTTTTTCTTTTCCATACTTTAACTTCTCACTTTTCTTGTTTTAATCTTATTTGTTATGTTTAGTTGCTTGCTCTCTATTTTCTTTATTTGACTTTGGTAATTTAGCTTAGATTTGTTTAATTGTCTATTTGTTACATGCAAGTGTTCAACTTTTAACTTATGGGTTGTTGATGCTTGAAATTTTGACTTGAATTGATGAATATGTGCACTGTACTCCATGTGTTTGACATAATGCCTGAATGAACTTTTTGTTTAATGCATGTGTTGTCGCGACCATGTGTGTTGAACTATATCCTTGTTTAGTATTCTAATTAAGAATCGTGCACCGTTGAATGGTTATAATTTCAACAATGTACTTGTTTAATGCTTTGAGTTGCTAGCACCAAATTGACTTAGAATTGAGTTTTTGTCTCTTATTTGGTGCAACTTTTAACAAGTACACATTGAATTTAGTGAATTGAATTGGATTGCTTGTTCATCATGATTTTTAAGTCAATATAATCAAATCACAAGGTATTTGCTCCTTATTAATGCTTTGCATTTGTTTGAGCTGACTTGACTTGATTCTTATCAAGACTTGTCACTTTTTGTAGCAAGCACCTTCCCATGTGATTAGTTGATTATTCTTAAGGATGAATAGGTAGTTCTCTTCATCATTGCATTAGTTATTGTTTGTTGTGCTATTTTGTATCAATCTTGATCTTTCACTTCACAACCTCAACATCCAATGGTCCTACATTCAATTCAATCTTATTATAGTTGCCTAAGTTTGCATGTGCTTAAATATTGCTTATCTCTTACTTGCATCTTAGGCCATTTAATTGAGGAACTCATTCTTACTTTTTGATTGTGTGGATGCCACTTTAACCGGCCGTTGTGTGTATTCCAAACCACTATGTACACTTCCTCAATTAGATGCTTATTTGCTCCCTCCCTTACCCTTTTATGTTACTTCCCCTATGATTCTAATTATACCTACTCTATTCTTTTTTAGGATGAGATGTCAAGGCAAGGAGCCATGAAAGGAGGAGGACACTGAAGGAGCCATGAGCGGATAATTTATACGCTTTTTGGCATTGTTTTTACATAGTTTTCAGTATAATTTAGTTAGTTTTTAGTATATTTTTATTAGTTTTTAAATAAAAATCACATTTCTGGACTTTACTATGAGTTTGTGTGTTTTTCTGTGATTTTAGGTATTTTCTGGCTGAAATTAAGGGACTTGAGCAAAAATCAGATTCAGAGGTTGAAGAAAGACTGCAGATGCTGTTGGATTCTGACCTCCCTGCACTCAAAGTGGATTTTTTGGAGCTACAGAACTCCAAATGGTGCGCTCTCAATTGTGTTGGAAAGTAGACATCCAGGGCTTTCTAGCACTATATAATAGTCCATACTTTGCCCAAGTTTAGATGACGCAAACTGGCATTCAACGCCAGTTCCATGCTGAATTCTGGAGTTAAATGCTAGAAACAGGTTGCAAAGTGGAGTTAAACACCAGGAACAGGTTACAAACTGGCGTTCAACTCCGAGAGAAGCCTCTACACGTGTAAAGCTCAATGCTCAGCCCAAGCACACACCAAGTGGGCCCCGGAAGTGGATTTCTGCATCAATTACCAATTTCTATAAACCCTAGTAACTAGTTTAGTATAAATAGGACTTTTTACTATGTATTTATATCTTTGGATCATCTTTGGATTATCTTTTGATCCTTTGATCATGTTAAGGGGGCTGGCCTCTCGGCCATGCCTGGACCTTCATCACTTATGTATTTTCAACGGTAGAGTTTCTACACACCATAGATTAAGGTGTGGAGCTCTACTGTTCCTCATGAATTAATACAAAGTACTATTGTTTTTCTATTTAATTCAAGCTTATTCCGATTCTAAGATATTCATTCGCACCTCAATATGAATGTGATGATCGTGACAGTCATCATCATTCCCAACCTATGAACGCGTGCCTGACAACCACTTCCGTTCTACCTTAGATTGAATGAGAATCTCTGGGATTCCTTAATCAGAATCTTTGTGGTATAAGTTAGAATCCATGGACTGCCATTCTTGAGATCCGGAAAGTCTAAACCTTGTCTGTGGTATTCCGAGTAGGATCTGGGAAGGGATGGTTGTGACGAGCTTCAAACTCGCGAGTGCTGGGCGTAGTGACAGAGGCAAAAGGATCAATGGATCCTATTCCAGTATGATCGAGAACCGACAGATGATTAGCCATGCAGTGACAGCGCATTGGACCATTTTCACTGAGAGGACAGGATGTAGCCATTGACAACGGTGATGCCTAACATACAGCTTGCCATAGAAAGGAATATGAATGATTGGATGAAGACAACAGGAAAGCAAAGATTCAGGAGGAACGAAAGCATCTTCATACGCTTATCTGAAATTCTCACCAATGAATTACATAAGTATCTCTATCTTTAAATTTACGTGTTATTTATATTTTAATTATTAAATCTCCATAACCATATGAATCTGCCTGACTGAGATTTGCAAGATGACCATAGCTTACTTCAATCCGACAATCTCCGTGGGATCGACCCTTACTCACGTAAGGTTTATTACTTGGACGACCCAGTGCACTTGCTGGTTAGTTGTGCGAAGTTGTGACAAAGAACTAAGATTATGAACGTGTGTATTGAGTTTTTAGCGCCGTTACCGAGGGATGGAACCGTCACGATTTCTGCGCACCAAGTTTTTGGCGCCGTTGCCGGGGATTGTTCGAGTTTGGACAACTGACGGTTCATCTTGTTGCTCAGATTAGGTAATTTTATTTTATTTTTAAGCTTTTTATTTCTTATTTTCGAAAATAATACAAAAAAAAAATTCTTTTTCATTTTTCCCAAAATAATTTTCGAAAAAACAAAAAATTTTTTTACAAAATCATAAAATCAAAAATAATTTGATGTTTCTTGTTTGAGTCTAATGTCTAATTGTAAGTTTGGTGTCAATTGCATGCTTTTAACTTTTCTTAAATTTTAGAAGAACACATGCATTGAGTTTCTTTCTTGTTCTTCATGATCTTCAAGTTATTCTTAACAAGTCTTCTTGTTTGATCTTCATATTTTCTTGTTTTGTGTCTTTTGTTATTTTTCATATGCATTTTTGCATTCATAGTGTCTAAACATGAAAAATCTCTAAGTTTGGTATCTTGCATGTTTTTCGTTTCTTAAAAAAATTTTCAAAAATAAGTTCTTGGTGTTCATCTTGACATTCAAAGTGTTCTTGGTGTTCATCTTGACATTCATAGTGTTCTTGCATGCATCATGTGTTTTGATTCATAATCTTCATGTTTTGCGTCTTTTTGTTGTTTTTCTCTTTCATCATTAAAAATTCAAAAATAAAAAAATATCTTTCCCTTTTTCTTCTCATCAAATTCAAAATTTGAGTTGACTTTTTCAAAAATTTTTTAAAATCTTGTCATTTCTTATGAGTCAAATCAAATTTTCAATTTAAAAATCCTATCTTTTTCAAAAAATCAAATCTTTTTCATTTTTCTTTTATGATTTTCGAAAACTTCAAATTGATTTTCAAAATCTTTTTCTTTCATATTTTCAAAAATTAATGCTAACAATTAATGTGATTGATTCAAAATTTTTAAGTTTGTTACTTGCCTAGTAAGAAAGGTTCAATCTTTAAACTCTAGACTCATCTTTTTAGTTTCTTGTTAGTCAAGTAATCAACTTTAATTTCAAAATCAAATCTTTTTAAATTTCTTTTTCAAATCTTTTTCAAAATAAGTTTCAATCACATCTTTTCAAAATCAATTTCAAAATCCTTTCTAACTTCTTTTCTAACCTCTTATCTTTTCAAAAATTGATTTTCAAATCCTTTTCAAACTAATCCTATCTTTTTGTTTGATTCTTATCTTTTTTCAAAACTACCTAACTAATTCTATCTCTAATTTTCGAAAATCACCTTCATCTTTTTCAAAATTCCTTTTTAAATTATTGTTTTAAATTTAATTTAATTTGATTTAATTTTTCCTTTCTTAATTTTTGAATTTTTAATTTTAATTCTAATTTAAAAACAAAAATACTTTTATTTTATTTTATCTAATTTTCAAAAATTCTTCTCTCTCACCCCTTCTAATTATTTATTTATCTACTAACACTACTCTTCTTCTTAAAAATTCGAACCCTCTCCCTCTTTCTGTGTTCGAATTTCTTTTCTTCGTCTACTCACATAAAGGAATCTCTGTACTGTGACATAGAGGATTCCTCTTCTTTTCTGTTTTCTTCTTTTTCATATGAGCAGGAACAAGGATAAGAACATTCTTGTTGAAGCTGATCCTGAACCTGAAAGAACTCTGAAGAGGAAGCTAAGAGAAGCTAAAGCACAACTCTCTAGAGAAAATCTGACAGAAATTTTCGAAAAAGAAGGAGACATGGCCGAAAATAATAACAATGCAAGGAAGATGCTTGGTGACTTTACTGCACCAAATTCCAATTTACATGGAAGAAGCATCTCAATCCCTGCCATTGGAGCAAACAATTTTGAGCTGAAACCTCAATTAGTTTCTTTGATGCAACAAAACTACAAGTTTCATGAACTTCCATCAGAAGATCCTTTTCAGTTTTTAACTGAATTCTTGCAAATCTGTGATACTGTTAAGACCAATGGGGTTGATCCCGAGGTCTACAGGCTTATGCTTTTCCCGTTTGCTATAAGAGACAGAGCTAGAATATGGTTGGACTCCCAACCTAAAGACAGCCTGAACTCTTGGGATAAGCTGGTCACGGCTTTCTTAGCCAAGTTCTTTCCTCCTCAAAAGCTTAGTAAGCTTAGAGTGGATGTTCAAACCTTCAAACAGAAGGAAGGTGAATCCCTCTATGAAGCTTGGGAGAGATACAAGGAACTGACCAAAAAGTGTCCTTCTGACATGCTTTCAGAATGGACCATCCTGGATATATTCTATGATGGTCTGTCTGAATTATCAAAGATGTCATTGGACCATTCTGCAGGTGGATCCATTCACCTAAAGAAAACGCCTGCAGAAGCTCAAGAACTTATTGACATGGTTGCAAATAACCAGTTCATGTAAACTTCTGAAAGGAATCCTGTGAGTAATGGGACGCCTCAGAGGAAGGGAATTCTTGAAATTGATACTCTGAATGCCATATTGGCTCAGAATAAATTATTGACTCAGCAAGTCAATATGATCTCTCAGAGTCTGAATGGATTGAAGGAATCATCCAATAGTACTAAAGAGGCATCTTCTGAAGAAGAAGCTTATGATCCTGAGAACCCTGCAATAGCAGAGGTGAATTACATGGGTAAACCCTATGGAAATACCTATAATCTCTCATGGAGAAATCATCCAAATTTCTCATGGAAGGATCAACAAAAGCCTCAACAAGGCTTTAATAATGGTGGAAGAAACAGGTTTAGCAATAGCAAGCCTTTTCCATCATCCACTCAACAACAGACAGAGAATTCTGAGCAGAATTCATCTAGCTTAGCAAATATAGTCTCTGATCTATCTAAGGCCACTGTAAGTTTCATGAATGAAACAGGGTCCTCCATTAGAAATTTGGAGGCACAAGTGGACCAGCTGAGTAAAAGAGTCACTGAAACTCCTCCTAGTACTCTCCCAAGCAATACAGAAGAAAATCCAAAGAGAGAGTGCAAGGCCATTGATTTGACCATCATGGCTGAACCTACAAGGGAAGAGGAGGACGTGAATCCTAGTGAGAAAGACCTCCTGGGACGTCCAGTGACCAATAAAGAGTTTCCCTTTGAGGAACCAAAGGAATCTGAGGCTTATCTAGAGACCATAGAGATTCTATTGAACCTCCTTCTGCCCTTCATGAGCTTTGATGAGTATTCTTCCTCTGAAAAGGATGAAGAAATTACTGAAGAGCAAGTTGCTAAGTACCTTGGTGCAATCATGAAGCTGAATGCCAAATTATTTGGTAATGAGACTTGGGAAGATGAACCTCCCTTGCTCACCAATGAACTGAATGCATTGGATAGGCAGAAATTACCTCAAAAGAAATAGGATCCTGGCAAATTCTTAATACCCTGTACTATAGGCACCATGACCTTTGAGAAGGCTCTGTGTGACCTGGGGTCAGGAATAAACTTAATGCCACTCTCTATAATGGAGAAACTTGGGATCTTTGAGGTGCAAGCTGCCAGAATCTCATTAGAGATGGCAGACAACCCAAGAAAACAGGCTTATGGACAAGTAGAGGACGTGTTAGTAAAGGTTAAAGGCCTTTACATCCCTGCTGATTTCATAATCCTAGACACTAGGAAGGAAGAGGATGAATCCATCATCCTTGGAAGACCCTTCCTAGCCACAGCAAGAGCTGTGATTGATGTGGACAGAGGAGAGTTAGTCCTTCAACTGAATGAGGACAACCTTGTGTTTAAAACTCAAGGTTCTCCCTCTGTAACCATGGAGAGGAAGCATGAAAAGCTTCTCTCACTGCAGAGTCAACCAAAGCCCCCACAGTCAAACTCTAAGTTTGGTGTTGGGAGGCCACAACCAAACTCTAAGTTTGGTGTTGAACCCCCACATTCAAACTCTAAGTTTGGTATTGGGAGGATCCAACCTTGCTCTGAACATCTGTGAGGCTCCATGAGAGCTCACTGTCAAGCTATTGACATTAAAGAAGCGCTTATTGGGAGGCAACCCAATGTTATCTAATTATATTTATTTATTTTCTATTGTTATTTTATGTTTTCTTTAGGTTGATGATCATGTGGAGTCACAAAAACTACTGAAAAATCAAAAACAGAATGAAAAACAGCATTAAAAATAGCACACCCTGGAGGAGAGCAGTCTGGCGTTTAACGCCAGAAACAAGCACCAAGCTGGCGTTTAACGCCAGAAACAAGCATCTGCCTGGCATTAAACACCATAAATAGGCTACATTTGGGCATTTTAACGCCAGAAATAAGCAGCAGTCTGGCGTTAAACGCCAGGATTGCACAGCAAGGGCGTTTTACACGCCTAATTGGAGCAGGGATGTTAAGTCCTTGACCCCACAGGATCCCCACATTTTCTTCTCTCCTCTTCACACCTTTTCATAACTTTTTCCCCAAATACCCTTCACCAATCACCTCAATCACTTTTTCCCATCACTTCTTCACCACTCACATCCATCCTCTCTTCCCCATAAACCCCACCTACCTTCAAATTTCAAACTAATTTCCCTCCCAAACCCAACCCTAATGGCCGAACCCTACACCCCCCTCACTCCTATATAAACCCCTCATTCCTTCTTCATTTTCACACAACAAAACTCTCTCTTCTTCCCCTTGGCCGAATACACCCCTCTCTCCCTCTCCTCCATTTCTCTTCTTCTTCTCCTTCTTTCTTTCTTCTTTTGCTCGGGGACGAGCAAACATTTTAAGTTTGGTGTGGTAAAAGCATAGCTTTTTGTTTTTCCATAACCATTAGTGGCACCTAAGGCCAGAGAAACCTCAAGAAAGAGGAAAGGGATGGCAATTGCTTCCACCTCTGAGTCATGGGAATTGGAGAGATTCATCTCAAAGGTCCATCAAGACAACTTCTATGAAGTTGTGGCCAAGAAGAAAGTGATCCCTGAGGTTCCTTTCAAGCTCAAAAAGAATGAGTATCCGGAGATCCGACTTGAGATCCAAAGAAGAGGTTGGGAAGGTCTCACCAACCCCATTCAACAAGTCGGGATCCTAATGGTTCAAGAGTTCTATGCAAATGCATGGATCACTAGGAACCATGATCAAAGTGTGAACCCGAATCCAAAGCATTGGCTTACCATGGTTCGGGGGAAATACTTAGATTTCAGTCCGAAAAATATAAGGCTGGCGTTCAACTTGCCAATGATGGAAGAGAATGCACGCCCCTACACAAGAAGGGTTAACTTTGATCAAAGGTTGGACCAAGTCCTCATAGACATATGTGAGGAAGGAGCTCAATGAAAAATTGACTCAAGAGGCAAGCCGGTTCAACTAAGACGGCATGACCTCAAACCAGTGGCTAGGGGATGGTTAGAGTTCATTCAACGCTCAATCATTCCTACTAGTAACCGGTCTGAAGTTACTATAGACCGAGCCATCATGATCCATAGTATCATAATTGGAGAGGAGGTGGAAGTTCATGAGATTATACCTCAAGAACTTTACAAGGTGGCTGACAAGTCCTCCACTCGGGCAAGGTTAGCCTTTCCTCACCTCATATGCCACTTCTACAATTCGGCTGGAATTGACATAGAGGGAGACATCCTCATTGAAGAGGACAAGCCCATCACTAAGAAAAGGATGGAGCAAATAAGAGATCATGGACCTCAGCAAGAGCATGAGGAAATTTCCCACCATGAAATCCCTGAGATGCCTCAGGGGATGCACTTTCCTCCACAAAACTATTGGGACTAAATCAATACTTCCCTAGGAGAATTAAGCTCCAACATGGGACAACTAAGGATGGAGCACCAAGAGCATTCCATCATCCTCCATGAAATTAGAGAAGATCAAAGAGCTATGAGGGAGGAGCAACAAAGACAAGGAAGAGACATAGAGGAGCTCAAAAGCACCATTGGTTCTTCAAGAAGAGGAAAACGCCACCCTCACTAAGGTGGACTCATTCCTTAATCTCTTTGTGTATTTATTTTCTATTTTCGGTTTCCATGCTTCATGTTTAATTATGTTTGTGTCTTTACTATATGATCATTAGTGTTTAAGTGTCTATGTGTTAAAGTTATAAATGTCCTATGAATCCATCACCTCTCTTAAATGAAAAATGTTTTAATTACAAAAGAACAAGAAGTACATGGTTTCGAATTCATCCTTGAAACTAGTTTAATTATTTTGATGTGGTGACAATACTTCTTTTTTTCTAAATGAATGCTTGAACAGTGCATATGTCTTTTGAAGTTGATGTTTATGAATGTTAAATATGTTGGCTCTTGAAAGAATGATGAAAGGGAGAAATGTTATTTGATAATCTGAAAAATCATAAAAATGATTCTTGAAGCAAGAAAAAGTAGTGAATACAAAAGCTTTCAGAAAAAAAAGAGAGAAAAGAAAAAAATGGCAAAAAAAAAAGAAAGAAAAAGCAAGCAGAAAAAGCCAAAAGCTCTTTAAACCAAAAGGCAAGAGCAAAAAGCCAATAGCCCTTAAAACCAAAAGGCAAGGGTAAATAAAAAGGATCCAAGGCTTTGAGAATTAGTGGATAGGAGGGCCTAAAGGAATAAAATCCTGGCCTAAGTGGCTAAACCAAGCTGTCCCTAACCACATGCTTGTGGCGTGAAGGTGTCAAGTGAAAACTTGAGACTGAGCGGTTAAAGTCAAGGTCCAAAGCAAAAAAAAAAGAGTGTGCTTAAGAACCCTGGACACCTCTAATTGGGGAATTTAGCAAAGCTGAGTCACAATCTAAAAAGGTTCACCCAGTTATGTGTCTATGGCATTTATGTATCCGGTGGTAATACTGGAAAATAAAGTGCTTAGGGCCACGGCCAAGACTCATAAAGTAGCTGTGTTCAAGAATCAACATACTGAACTAGGAGAATTAATAACACTATCTGAACTCTGAGTTCCTATAGATGCCAATCATTCTGAACTTCAATGGGTAAAGTGAAATGCCAAAACTATTCAAGAGGCAAAAAGCTACAAGTCCCGCTCATCTGATTGGAGCTAAGTTTCATTGATATTTTGGAATTTATAGTATATTCTCTTCTTTTTATCCTATTTGATTTTCAGTTGCTTGGGGACAAGCAACAATTTAAGTTTGGTGTTGTGATGAGCGGATAATTTATACGCTTTTTGGCATTATTTTTACATAGTTTTCAGTATAATTTAGTTAGTTTTTAGTATATTTTTATTAGTTTTTAAATAAAAATCACATTTCTGGACTTTACTATGAGTTTGTGTGTTTTTCTGTGATTTCAGGTATTTTCTGGCTGAAATTGAGGGACTTGAGCAAAAATCAGATTCAGAGGTTGAAGAAGGACTACAGATGCTGCTGGATTCTGACCTCCCTGCACTCTAATGAGCGGATAATTTATACGCTTTTTGGCATTGTTTTTAGTATACTTTTAGTAGGATCTAGTTACTTTTAGGGTTGTTTTTATTAGTTTTTATGTTAAATTCACATTTCTGGACTTTACTATGAGTTTGTGTGTTTTTCTGTGATTTCAGGTATTTTCTGGCTAAAATTGAGGGACTTGAGCAGAAATCAGATTCAGAGGTTGAAAAAGGACTGCTGATGTTGTTGGATTCTGACCTCCCTGCACTCAAAGTGGATTTTCTGGAGCTACAGAACTTAAAATGGCGCGCTTCCAATTGCTTTGGAAAGTAGACATCCAGGGCTTTCCAGAAATGTATAATAGTCCATACTTTGGCCAAGAATAGACGACGTAAACTGGCGTTCACTGCCAGCTTTCTACCCAAATCTGGCGTCCAGCGCCAGATAAGGAGCCAAAAACCAGAGCTGAACGCCCAAACTGGCACAAATACTGGCGTTCAACTCCAAGAAGAACCTCTACACGTGCAACACTCAGGCTCAACCCAAACACACACCAAGTGGGCCCAGGAAGTGGATTTATGCATCAATTACTTACTCATGTAAACCCTAGTAGCTAGTTTATTATAAATAGGACCTTTTACTATTGTATTAGGCATCTTTGGATTACCTTATGATCCTTTGATCACGTTTTAGGGGGCTGGCCATCTCGGCCATGCCTGGACCTTTACTTATGTATTTTCAACGGTAGAGTTTCTACACTCCATAGATTAAGGTGTGGAGCTCTGCTGTTCCTCAAAGATTAATGCAAAGTACTACTGTTTTCTATTCAATTCATCTTATTTCGCTTCTAAGATATCCATTCGCACCCAAGAACATGATGAAGGTGATGATTATGTGTGACGCTCATCATCCTTCTCCTTTATGAACGCGTGCCTGACAAACACTTCTGTTCTACATGAAATAAGCTAGAATGAGTATCTCTTAGATCTCCTAACCAGAATCTTCGTGGCGTAAGCTAGAATGATGGCGGCATTCAAGAGAATCCGGAAGGTCTAAACCTTGTCTGTGGTATTCCGAGTAGGATTCAATGATTGAATGACTGTGACGAGCTCCTAACTCGCGATTGCAGGGCGTTAGTGACAGACACAAAAGGATAGTAAATCCTATTCCAGCATGATCGAGAACCGACAGATGAATAGCCGTGCCGTGACAGGGTGCGTGAGCATATTATTCACTGAGAGGATAAGATGAAGCCATTGGCAAGGGTGATGCCTCCAGACGATTAGCCGTGCCGTGATAGGGCATTGGATCATTTTCCCGAGAGATGACCGAAAGTAGCCATTGACAGTGGTGATGTATCACATAAAGCCAGCCATGAAAAGGAGTAAGACTGATTGGATGAAGATAGCAGGAAAGCAGAGGTTCAGAGGAACGAAAAGCATCTCCATTCGCTTATCTGAAATTCCTACCAATGATTTACATAAGTACCTCTATCCCTATTCTATTATTTATTATTCGAAAACATCATTATCAATTTATATCTGCCTGACTGAGATTTGCAAGGTGACCATAGCTTGCTTCATACCGACAATCTCCGTGGGATTCGACCCTTACTCACGTAAGGTATTACTTGGACGACCCAGTGCACTTGCTGGTTAGTTGTATCGAAGTTGTGACAAATTATGAATGTGTAATCACGATTACGCGTACCAAGTTGCTCACGTGCCAGGAATAGTTTGAGCCTGGACATCACAATTTCGTGCACCAAGTTTTTGGCGCCGTTGCCGGGGATTGTTCGAGTTTGGACAACTGACGGTTCATCTTGTTGCTCAGATTAGGTAATTTTCTTTTTGTTTTCTTTTCAAAAAAAAATTTTTTATTCAGAATTTTTAAGAATGAATTCCAGTGTTTCATGAAGCATGTGAAGCCTGGCTGGCTGTAAAGCCATGTCTAAATTCTTTTGGACTGAGGCTTCCGAACCATCAGAGGTAAGTTACATACTTGATAAATGATGAGCAGCAATTTGTTATCAAGAGCAATATACTCTGGTGTTAAATGATGAAGCTTGGCTGGCCATTGGCCATGTCTAGTGTTTTGGACTGGAGTTTTCATTGAAAGCTTGGCTGGCTAGTGAGCCATGTCTAATTCCTGGACTGAAGCTTTAGACTAACATGGCAAGATTCCTGGAATTCATATTAAAAATTTTGGAATCCTTATTTCCCTTTTTCAAATTAATTTTCGAAAAAAAAAATCCAAAAAACATTTAGAAAATCAAAAAAATCAAAAATATTTTTGTGTTTCTTGTTTGAGTCTTGAGTCATGTTATAAGTTTGGTGTCAATTGCATATGCATCTTGCATTTTTTCGAAAATATCATGCATTCATAGTGTTCTTCATGATCTTCAAGTTGTTCTTGGTAAGTCTTCTTGTTTGATCTTGATGATTTTTTGTTTTGTGTCTTTTCATGTTTATCATATGCATTCTTGAATTCTTAGTGCGTAAGCATTAAAGAATTCTAAGTTTAGTGTCTTGCATGTTTTCTTTGCATTAAAAATTTTTCAAAATTGTGTCTATGATGTTCATCTTGACATTCAAAGTGTTCTTGGTGTTCATCTTGACATTCATAGCATTATTGCATGCATTCATTGTTTTGATCTAAAAATTTCATGCATTGCATATTTTTCATGTTTTTCATAAAAATTTCAAAAATCAAAAAATATCTTTCCTTTTTTTTCTCTCATCAAATTCGAAAATTTGGATTGACTTTTTCAAAAATTTTTAAAATCAAATTGTTTCTCATAAGTCAAATCAAATTTTCAATTTGAAAATCTTATCTTTTTTTTTTAAAAATCTTTTTCAAAAATCAAATCTTTTTCAAAATTCTTAGTTATTTTCGAAAATTCCAAAAATATTTTTCAAAAATCTTTTTCTTATTTTTATATAAAATTTTCGAAAATAACATAATCAATTAATGTTTTGATTCAAAAATTTCAAGTTTGTTACTTACTTGTTAAGAAAGATTCAAACTTTAAGTTCTAGAATCATATCTTGTGATTTCTTGTGAATCAAGTCATTAATTGTGATTTTAAAACTCAAATCTTTTTCAAAAACTAATTTCTATCAAATCTTTTCAAAAATATCTTCTTATCTTTTTCAAAAAAAATTTGATTTCAAAATATCTTCTCTAACTTCCTAACTTCTTATCTTTTCAAAATTGGTTTTCAAAATTTGTTTCAACTAACTAACTAACTTTTTGTTTGTTTCTTAACTTTTTCAAAACTACCTAACTAACTCTCTCTCTCTCATTTTCGAAAATATCTTCCCCCTTTTTTTCAAAATTTCTTTTTAATTTATTAATTATTTTAATTTTTAAATCTTAATTTTCGAAAATTACTAACATTTTTCAAAAACTATTTTCGAAAATCACTAACTCTTTTTCAAAAATTATTTTCGAAAATTCTCCCTCTCCCATCTTATTCTATTTATTTATTCATCTACTAACATCTCATCTCACATCTCAACCCTCCTCACAGTTGTGTTTCTTCCATTACATTACATTCTTTGTCTCCCCCTCTTCTTCTACTCACACAGGGATCCCTATACTGTGGTATAAAGGATCTCTATTATTATTATTATTTTTCTGTGCCCTCTTCTTTGTCATATGAGCAGGAGCAAGGATAAGAACATTCTTGTGGAAGCAGATCCAGAACCTGAAAGGACTCTGAAGAGAAAATTAAGAGAAGCTAAAATACAACAATCCAGAGATAACCTTTCAGAAATTTTCGAACAGGAAAAGGAGATGGCAGCCGAAAATAATAATAATGTAAGGAAGATGCTTGGTGACTTTACTGCACCTAATTCCAATTTACATGGAAGAAGCATCTCCATTCCGGCCATTGGAGCAAACAACTTTGAGCTGAAACCTCAATTAGTTTCTCTGATGCAGCAGAACTGCAAGTTTCATGGACTTCCATCTGAAGATCCTTTTCAGTTCTTAACTGAATTCTTGCAGATATGTGATACTGTTAAGACTAATGGAGTAGATCCTGAAGTCTACAGGCTCATGCTTTTCCCTTTTGCTGTAAGAGACAGAGCTAGATTATGGTTGGATTCTCAACCCAAAGACAGCCTGAACTCTTGGGATAAGCTGGTCACGGCTTTCTTAGCCAAGTACTTTCCTCCTCAAAAGCTGAGCAAGCTTAGAGCTGATGTTTAAACCTTCAGACAGAAAGAAGGTGAATCCCTCTATGAAGATTGGGAAAGATACAAACAGTTGATCAAAAAGTGTCCTTCTGACATGCTTTCAGAATGGACCATCCTGGATATATTCTATGATGGTTTATCTGAGCTATCAAAGATGTCACTGGACACTTCTGCAGGTGGATCCATTCACCTAAAGAAAACGCCTGCAGAAGCTCAAGAACTCATTGACATGGTTGCTAATAACCAGCTCATGTACACTTCTGAAAGGAATCTTGTGAGCAATGGGACGCCTATGAAGAAGGGAGTTCTTGAAGTTGATACTCTGAATGCCATATTGGCTCAGAATAAAATATTGACTCAGCAAGTCAATATGATCTCTCAGAGTCTGCATGGAATGCAAGCTGCATCCAACAGTACTCAAGAGGCATCTTCTGAAGAAGAAGCCTATGATCCTGAGAACCCTGCAATAGCAGAGGTAAATTACTTAGGTGAACCTTATGGAAACACCTATAACTCAACATGGAGAAATCATCCAAATTTCTCATGGAAGGATCAAAAGCCTCAACAAGGCTTTAATAATGGTGGAAGAAACAGGTCTAACAATATTAAACCTTTTCCATCATCCACTCAGCAACAGACAGAGAACTCTGAACAAAATGCTTCTAATTTAGCAAATTTAGTCTCTGATCTATCTAAGGCCACTGTGAGTTTCATGAATGAAACAAGGTCTTCCATTAGAAATCTGGAAGCACAAGTGGGCCAGCTGAGTAAAAGGATCACTGAAATCCCTCCCAGTACTCTCCCAAGCAATACAGAAGAGAATCCAAAAGGAGAGTGCAAGGCCATTGACATAAGCGCCATGGCCGAACCTGTGAGGAGAGGAGAGGACGTGAATCCCAAGGAGGAAGACCTCCTGGGACGTCCAGTGATCAATAAGGAGCTTCCCTCTGAGGAACCAAAGGACTCTGAGGCTCATCTAGAGACCATAGAGATCCCATTGAACCTCCTTATGCCCTTCATGAGCTCTGATGAGTATTCCTCCTCTGAAGAGAATGAGGATGTTACTAAAGAGCAAACTGCCAAGTTTCTTGGTGCAATCATGAAGCTGAATGCCAAATTATTTGGCATTGATACTTGGGAAGTTGAACCTCCCTTGTTCATCAATGAACTAAGTGATCTGGATCAACTGACATTGCCTCAGAAAAGACAGGATCCTGGAAAGTTCATAATACCCTGTACCATAGGCACCATGATCTTTAAGGCCCTGTGTGACCTTGGTTCAGGGATAAACCTCATGCCCCTCTCTGTAATAGAGAAACTGGGAATCTATAGGGTGCAAGCTGCTAGAATCTCATTTGAAATGGCAGACAACTCAAGAAAACAGGCTTATGGACAAGTAGAGGATGTGCTAGTAAAGGTTGAGGGCCTTTACATCCCTACTGATTTCATAGTCCTAGATACTGGAAAGGAAGAGGATGAATCCATCATCCTAGGAAGACCTTTCCTGGCCACAGCAAGAGCTGTGATTGATGTTGACAGAGGTGAAATAGTCCTTCAATGGAATGAGGACTCCCTTGTGTTTAAAACTCAAGGATCTCCCTCTACAACCATGGAGAGGAAGCAGAAAAAGCTTCTCTCAAAGCAGAGTCAACCAGAGCCCCCACAGTCAAACTCTATGTTTGGTGTTGGGAGGCCACAACCAAACTCTAAGTTTGGTGTTGAACTCCCATATCCAAACTCTAAGTTTGGTGTTGGAGAGTCTCAACAAAGCTCTGCACATCTGTGAGGCTCCATGAGAGCCCACTGTCAAGCTATTGACATTAAAGAAGCGCTTGTTGGGAGGCAACCCAATGTTTATCTAATTCTTATTTTTATTGTTTTTCGTGTTTTCTTAGGTTCATGATCATGTGGAGTCACAAAATAAATATAAAAATTGAAAACGGAATCAAAAACAGCAGAAGAAAAATCACACCCTGGAGGAGCATCTGCCTGGCGTTCAAACGCCAGAACAGAGCATGGTTCTGGCGCTGAACGCCCAGAATGGGCAACATCCTGGCGCTGAACGCCCAGAACAAGCATGGTTCTGGCGTTCAACGCCAGAAATGGCAGCAAATGGGCGTTGAACGCCCAAAATGGGCACCAACCTGGCGCTGAACGCCCAGAGTTGTGTGCAAGGGCATTTTACATGCCTAAATTGGTGCAGGGATGTAAATGCCTTGACACCTCAGGATCTGTGGACCCCACAAGATCCCCACCTACCTCATCATCTCTCTTTCCATTCATGATCATCCCTTCTGTTTTCCATTTACCACTCACATCCATACACCCACTACCTTCAAAATTCAACATCTCTCTCCCACCCAACCCCACCCATATGGCTGAATACACACATCCATCCATCTCCTCCATATCTTCTTCTTCTTCTTCTATTCTTTCTTCTTTTTGCTCGAGGGCGTGCAACATTCTAAGTTTGGTGTGGTAAAAGCATAGCTTTTTTGTTTTTTTCCATAACCATTGATGGCACCTAAGGCCAGAGAAACCTCTAGAAAGAGGAAAGGGAAGACAAAAGCTTCCATTAAGGGTCTATAGCTCAGTGGTAGAACATTTGACTGCAAATCAAGAGATCCCTGAGATACCTCAGGGGATACATTTTCTTCCACACAATTATTGGAAGCAACTAAGGGTGGAACATCAAGAGCACTCCATCATCCTTCATGAAATCAGAGAAGATCTAAAAGCAATGAGGGAGGAGCAACAAAGACAAGGAAGAGACATAGAAGAGCTCAAGGACATCATTGGTTCCTCAAGAAGGACACGCCACGATCATTAAGGTGGATTCATTCCTTGTTCTTATTTCTTCTGTTTTTCATTTTCTATGTTATGTGCTTATCTATGTTTGTGTCTTCATTACATGATCATTAGTAGTTAGTAACTTTGTCTTAAAGTTATGAATGTCCTATGAATCCATCACCTCTCTTAAATGAAAAATGTTTTAATTCAAAAGAACAAGAAGTACATGAGTTTCGAATTTATCCTTGAACTTAGCTTAATTATATTGATGTGGTGACAATGCTTCTTGTTTTCTGAATGTATGCTTGAACAGTGCATATGTCTTTTGAAGTTGTTGTTTAAGAATGTTAAATATGTTGGCTCTTGAAAGAATGATGACTAGGAGACATGTTATTTGATAATCTGAAAAATCATAAAAATGATTCTTGAAGCAAGAAAAAGCAGCAAAGAACAAAGCTTGCAGAAAAAAAAAGAAAAAAAAAGGGGCAAAAAAAATAGAAAAAAAATAGAAAGAAAAAAAAAGCAAGCAGAAAAAGCCAATAACCCTTAAAACCAAAAGGCAAGGGCAAATAAAAAGGATCCCAAGGCTTTGAGCATCAGTGGATAGGAGGGCCTAAAGGAATAAAATCCTAGTCTAAGCGGCTAAACCAAGCTGTCCCTAACCATGTGCTTGTGGCGTGTAGGTGTCAAGTGAAAACTTGAGACTGAGCGGTTAAAGTCAAGGTCCAAAGCAAAAAAAAAAAAAAGAGTGTGCTTAAGAACCCTGGACACCTCTAATTGGGGACTTTAGCAAAGCTGAGTCACAATCTGAAAAGGTTCACCCAATTATGTGTATGTGGCATTTATGTATCCAGTGGTAATACTGGAAAACAAAGTGCTTAGGGCCACGGCCAAGACTCATAAAGAAGCTGTGTTCAAGAATCATCATACTGAACTAGGAGAATCAATAACACTATTCGAAATCTGAAGTTCCTATAGATGCCAATCATTCTGAACCTCAATGGATAAAGTGAGATGCCAAAACTGTTCAAGAGGCAAAAAGCTATAAGTCCCGCTCATATGATTGAAGCTCTGTTTCATTGATGGTTTGGAATTTATAGTATATTCTCTTCTTTTTATCCTATTTGATTTTTAGTTGCTTGGGGACAAGCAACAATTTAAGTTTGGTGTTGTGATGAGCGGATAATTTATACGCTTTTTGGCATTGTTTTTAGTATGCTTTTAGTAGGATCTAGTTACTTTTAGGGATGTTTTTATTAGTTTTTATGTTAAATTCACATTTCTAGACTTTACTATGAGTTTGTGTGTTTTTCTGTGATTTCAGGTATTTTCTGGCTGAAATTGAGGGACTTGAGCAGAAATCAGATTCAGAGGTTGAAAAAGGACTGCTGATGCTGTTGGATTCTGACCTCCCTGCACTCAAAGTTGATTTTCTGGAGCTACAGAACTTGAAATGGCGCGCTTCCAATTGCTTTGGAAAGTAGACATCTAGGGCTTTCCAATCTCAGCCATGCCTGGACCTTCACTTATGTATTTTCAACGGTAGAGTTTCTACACTCCATAGATTAAGGTGTGGAGCTCTGCTGTTCCTCAAAGATTAATGCAAAGTACTACTGTTTTCTATTCAATTCATCTTATTTCGCTTCTAAGATATCCATTCGCACCCAAGAACGTGATGAAGGTGATGATTATGTGTGACGCTCATCATCCTTCTCCTTTATGAACGCGTGCCTGACAAACACTTCTGTTCTACATGAAATAAGCTAGAATGAGTATCTCTTAGATCTCCTAACCAGAATCTTCGTGGCGTAAGCTAGAATGATGGCGGCATTCAAGAGAATCCAGAAGGTCTAAACCTTGTCTGTGGTATTCCGAGTAGGATTCAATGATTGAATGACTGTGACGAGCTCCTAACTCGCGATTGCAGGGCGTTAGTGACAGACACAAAAGGATAGTAAATCCTATTCCAGCATGATCGAGAACCGACAGATGAATAGCCGTGCCGTGACAGGGTGCGTGAGCATATTATTCACTGAGAGGATAAGATGAAGCCATTGGCAAGGGTGATGCCTCCAGACGATTAGCCGTGCCGTGACAGGGCATTGGATCATTTTCCCGAGAGATGACCGAAAGTAGCCATTGACAGTGGTGATGTATCACATAAAGCTAGCCATGGAAAGGAGTAAGACTGATTGGATGAAGATAGCAGGAAAGCAGAGGTTCAGAGGAACGAAAAGCATCTCCATTCGCTTATCTGAAATTCCTACCAATGATTTACATAAGTACCTCTATCCCTATTCTATTATTTATTATTCGAAAACATCATTATCAATTTATATCTGCCTGACTGAGATTTGCAAGGTGACCATAGCTTGCTTCATACCGACAATCTCCGTGGGATTCGACCCTTACTCACGTAAGGAATTACTTGGACGACCCAGTGCACTTGCTGGTTAGTTGTATCGAAGTTGTGACAAATTATGAATGTGTAATCACGATTACGCGTACCAAGTTGCTCACGTGCCAGGAATAGTTTGAGCCTGGACATCACAATTTCGTGCACCACACTCAAAGTGGATTTTCTGGAGCTACAGAACTCCAAATGGCACGCTCTCAATTGCATTGGAAATTAGACATCCAGGGCTTTCCAACAATATATAATAGTTCATACTTTGCCCGAGTTTAGACAACGCAAACTGGTGTTCAACGCCAGAAATAGGATACAAACTGGCGTTCAACTCCAAGAGAAGCCTCTACATGTGTAAAGCTCAATGCTCAGCCCAAGCACACACCAAGTGGGCCCCAGAAGTAGATTTCTGCATCAATTATCCATTTCTGTAAACCCTAGTAACTAGTTTAGTATAAATAGGACTTTTTACTATTGTATTTACGTCTTTGGATCATCTTTGGATTATCTTTTGATCCTTTGATCATGTTAAGGGGGCTGGCCTCTCGGCCATGCCTGGACCTTCATCACTTATGTATTTTCAACGGTAGAGTTTCTACACACCATAGATTAAGGTGTGGAGCTCTGCTGTTCCTCATGAATTAATACAAAGTACTATTGTTTTTCTATTCAACTCAAGCTTATTCCGATTCTAAGATATTCATTCGCACCTCAATATGAATGTGATGATCATGATAGTCATCATCATTTCCAACCTATGAACGTGTGCCTGACAACCACTTCCGTTCTACCTTAGATTGAATGAGTATCTCTGGGATTCCTTAATCAGAATCTTTGTGGTATAAGTTAGAATCCATGGACGACCATTCTTAAGATCCAAAAAGTCTAAACCTTGTCTGTGGTATTCCAAGTAGGATCTAGGAAGGGATGGCTGCGATGAGCTTCAAACTCGCGAGTGCTGGGCGTAGTGACAGACGCAAAAGGATCAATGGATCCTATTCCAGTTTGATCGAGAACCAACAGATGATTAGCCATGCAGTGACAGCGCATTGGACCATTTTCACTGAGAGGACAGGATGTAGCCATTGACAACGGTGATGCCTAACATATAGCTTTCCATAGAAAGGAATATGAATGATTAGATGAAGCCAACAGGAAAGCAGAGATTTAGGAGGAACGAAAGCATCTTCATACGCTTATCTGAAATTCTCACCAATGAATTACATAAGTATCTCTATCTTTAAATTTATGTTTTATTTATATTTTAATTATTAAATCTCCATAACCATATGAATCTGCCTGACTGAGATTTGCAAGATGAACATAGCTTGCTTCAAGCCGACAATCTCCGTGGGATCGACCCTTACTCACGTAAGGTTTATTACTTGGACGACCCAGTGCACTTGCTGGTTAGTTGTGCGAAGTTGTGACAAAGAACTAAGATTATGAACGTGCGTATTGAGTTTTTAGCACCGTTACCGAGGAATGGAACCGTCACGATTTCTGCGCACCAAGCACCTTAGAGACATTCCCCCCGGATCGTGTTCATGCACGGAGGACCGTGCAACGCTTAAGTGTGGGGGAGAATTCGTCACTCTTGGGGAGTAAATTTTCTCTTCCAAACACCTTGCATTTTAATTTTTGATTTCTTCTTATATTATGTTTCTTGTAGATATTTAGAGTGTTTTTTATTGTTGCATTGCATTTTCTTCATAGTTTATAACTATTGCATTTTGCATCTTTTTCATGGTATATATCTTATAGATAGAAGTTGTGATTGGATGATGTGAATAGCATATACCTAGTTATCTTGATCCTAATTGTTCATGTTAATTTTTTTGCAATGTTGAAAATTAGGAAAAGAGCTAGGAAATTTTGAAAAATTTTGCATCCATCACAACATACATACATATAGAGAATAATTTTGGTGAAAAACAACAAAGATTTCCAAGAATTTTATTTCAAGGGTATTCTATTGAATTGATTGAGAGAATTGTTTCAAACTTGCTTGAATGATTTTTATGGAATATAGAAGAGTAAAGAACAAATACCTTGTGAGTTTTTGGGCTTATATCGAGTGGTTACACCTTTTAACCACTAATTTTGTTCATTGTGTGATATATCTCTTCTATAATTGTAATCTTGGTTTTGCTTGATTCTTTATTTCCAATGATTGATGTTTTGAATTGCATTGAGCATGATTGAGGCCATCTTTGTTTAAAATCTCACTTTACCCATATAGCCTACCCTTTGTAACTACCATTGTTAACTGGTGCGGAATTTCTAACCACAAACTAACCGGCAAGTGCACCGGGTCATACCAAGTAATACCTCAGGTGAGTGAGGGTCGATCCCACGAGGATTGATGGGCTAAGCAACAATGGTTAATTGATTTATTTAGTTAGGCAAAAAGAAAATAGTTTTTAAAAGTTCAAAGACATTAAACAATAGCAAGAATATTAAAGAAAGGCAAGAAAATAAGTTGGGAATAAAGTATTGAGAAAGCAGTTAAGGCTTCAGAGTTATCTATTTTCTGGATTGACTTTTCTTATTAATTTCTTTTAATCATGCAAGATTCAATTTATGGCAACTATATATGACTAGACCCTAATTCCTTAGACCTTTCTAGTCTCCTCTAAAATTCATCAACAGCCAATTCCTTGGTCAATTAATTCCAATTAGGGGGTGAAGTTCAATTCTAGTTATATGCCACAAAAATCCTAATTATCCAAATATAAGAGGATTATATGTCACGTATCCCGTTAAATCCAGATAATTAAAATTTAGGAGAATATGTTTTCAAGTTGTTGTTCAAGTAAAGAGCTTTTCCAAGTTATACAAGAACTCAATTAGAAAGAGGGTCATACTTCCGTTCCACCCAAATTCATAAAATAAAGAACAAAAACAATTCTTGAAATATAAAGCAAGTCATGAATTAAAATAGAAAAACAATAAAATCAATCCATACAATAGACAAAGCTCCTAACCTTAACAGTGGAGGTTTAGTTGCTCATGGTTTAGAGAGAAAAATAAGGATTCTGATAAAATGTATTTTGGTAGTCTGGAATGGAATCCCCTGTGGAATAGTTCCAATCCCCTTTTATATATAATCCTAATTAATTTAAAATCTATCTTCTAAAACTAAAATAATATCTTTTCATCTTCTTAAAATAAAAATTAAAGGTTAAATCAGAATTAATTAAAGTGATCAGCATTTCTTCAATTGATGGATGGGGACCACTTGTTTCGTCCATTCTGTAGCTTCTAATCTGTATTTTCTGGGCTGGAAACTGGGTCAAAACAGCCCAGAAATCGCCCCCATCATTTTTCTGCATTTTCTACACGTGGTGCATGTCACGCGTACGCGTCAGTCACGCGCACGTGTCGCTGTGCAACTTAGCTTTTCACGCGTGCGCGTACCTGTCATCTCCTTTAATTCATGTGCTGCAGAAACTCCATCAAATCCAGCCGAATGCTACCTAAAATAAACAGAATTGCACAAGACTCAAAGTAGCATCCATAGTGGCTAAAATATAATTAATTCTTGATTAAACTCAATAAATTAAATGCAAATTCACTAGGAAAAGATAGGAAAGGTGCTCACGCATCACAACACCAAACTTGAATTGTTGCTTGTCCTTAAGCAACCAAAATAATATAGACTTAGGATTGTGAATTTGCATGAGAATAAGAGTTTAATTAAGCTCATGTCTCTTCTTATAGTGGGGTTTACAACTGTAATCCTGAATAGGTTTGGCATCTCACTCTCCTTTGAATCAGAAGGATGTCACTATCATTCGAAATTAGAATCCGGAAAATATTACGAATTCTCTGATCTTTTGTAACTCAATTTAACCTTTGAACACAGCAATTTCTCTTTTGATTTTCTTTTCCATGGTGCTTTGCACCTTGAGCCTAGCCGTGACTTTAAATGTTTCATCTCAAGGTTTACTTGACACAGAAACACCACAAGCACTTAACTGGGGAACTCTCTTTAAGTTCTAAGATATTTTTTTTTTCAGTTACTCCCAGACAGTGGTGCTCAAAGCCTTTGGCGTACTCTGTTAAATGCAATTGATCTCGACTCTAAATGTTTTGTCTCAAGGATTACTTGACACAAGAACACCACAAGCATGTGACTAGGGAAATAACTCTTTGAGCTTTTAATCTTGTCTGACCTCCCTAGTCATTAATGCTCAAAGCCTTGGACCTTGCTTTTATTTTTCTTTGCTGTTTCTTTTGCTTCAAGGATTAAACTTTCATTAAATTCAAAGAAGTCATAATAGTTCTCTAAATTCCTGTTCCTTATACATTAACATTCTTTGATTTAGATTTAAATATGCACTGTTCATGTCATGCATTCAGAGTTACAGAAAATACCACCACATTTAAGTGAATAAAACTACTCTTCAATATAAACTCAATTTCTCATGAATTACATCCCCTTTTTCTCTTTCTTTTTCATTTCAAGCTTAGTGGGAAATACATGAGACATCTTTCAGAATTAAAGCAACTAACAGAAAACTAAAATAGAATCTAGGAATCTAACTAATAAAGGATCATGCAATAAACAAAGCAAAAATACCAGAAAACCAGAACATAACATAGTAAAAGTGGGAAGGAATATAGAATGAAAGGAACTCAACCACCTTAGTTATCCTAGTGGTCATTTTATTCTTCAGGTTGTGCTCCTCTGTGAAGATGATTCGCCTCCCTTTGGTACCATAAAATTAGACAGCAAAGCTATAAGCGAAGCGTAAACCCCAAACTTAAAGGTTTGCTTGTCCTCAAGCAAAGAAGAACTGAAAACAAAAACAAAGAGTATGAGGAAAGAAGAATAAAAGGATAAAAGAACAAGAGAGAATTAGGATTTGGGAGAGAGAAAGAATTAAAATTAAAACTGAGCGGCGTAGGCGACGCGTACGCGTACAACATGCGTACGCGTGGAGCGCGAAAATTTCATAATGACGCGTGAGCGTCAGGCACGCGTACGCGTGCCCATGATTTGTGCGAATCGCGCGAAGGCAGCCGTGTGCATGCGTAACTCTCTGTTCACGTGGCTGGGGAACTAAAATTCTCATACGACGCATACGCGTCATGCACGCGCACGCGTGGTGGCCGTTTGTGCAAAGGGCGCGCACGCGTCAGTACGCGTGATTAAGTTTTGTGCTTCTAGCGCATTTCCAGCCCCAAGCCAGCACAACTCTCTGCCCAAACACTCATTTACGCCGATTTTTAAGGTCACGCGTATGCGTTAGTGACGCGCACGCGTGGATGGTTAAAAGTGCAAACAACGAGTACGTGTGAGTTACGCGTGCGCATGGGATTGTTTGTGCGAAAGGCATAGTTCCAGCACCACTCCTGCTCAACTCTCTGTTCATAATTTTTTTCACGCACATACATATGACGCGGACGCGTCAGCGACGCTTGCGCGTCGTGTGCACTTTTTTTTCCGAAGTGTTCGGTTCCTATTCTAAAATAGCTGCATGATCAAAACACATGTAAAACGAAGAAAAATAGTAAAAACTCAATAAAAATCAAATAAATAAGAAAATCATTACTACGAAAAATAACTAAGGATACGAAATTATCGGGTTGCCTCCCAACAAGCGCTTCTTTACCGTCATTAGCTTGACGGTCAGCTCCTCTAAGGAGGAGGATCATAGGGGCTCAGCTCTTCACCCCTTACTTTGAACTTCTTTCCTGTGTCTCCATAAATTAGCTCAATATGCTCCAGAGAGAGGATTCTGTTTACTGTATAAATCCACACTGGTTTACTAGTCAACACCACTTTCATTCCTGGGGAGAAACCTTCAGTGGGGATCTGTTTGTTTCTCCATCCCCTGGGTATTTTCTTCTTTTTGGGAACCTCCTCCTTGGTGGATGATGCATTTCCAACACCAAACTTAGGTTTGATGTCAGGAGGAATTTTATTGATTGTCACCAAAGGAGGTTTGAGCTGTAGATTTTGCTGTCCGTCATCAGGGGGTTGTTGAAGGTTTGGATCAATAAGCTCAGTCTGCATGCACCTCTCTTTTTCACCTGCTAAATGTATATCTTTGAAGACATGAAAGACCAGTTGCTCATTATGCACTCTAAGCACTAATTCACCTTCTTCTACATCAATTATAGCTCTTCTAATGGCTAGGAATGGTCTTCCTAGAATTATAGAGGCATTCTCATCCTCCCCTGTGTCAAGAATTACAAAATCTGCTAGGAGGAAGAACTTACCCACTTTGACCAAGATATTCTCCACCAATCTGTATGCAGCCTTCATAGATTTGTCTGCCATCTGTAATGCTATCTTTGTGGGTTGTGCCTCTTAGATTTGCAGCTTCTTCATCACAGATAAGGGCATTAGATTTATGCTTGCCCCCAGATCACACAACGCTTTCTCAAAGGTTATTCTTCCAATGGTGCATGGAATTTGAAAGCTCCTTGGATCTGGCATCTTCCTTAGTAAGTTATTCTGAATGATGGCACTGCATTCTTTAGTCAAGACTATTGTCTCATTTCCCTTTAAAGGCTTCTTCTTTGACAATAGCTCCTTCATGAACTTGACATAAATAGGCATTTGCTCCAAAACCTCATCAAAAGGAATATTAATTTGTAACTTTTTGAAGACTTCCAAGAACTTTGAAAACTGCTTGTCCTTGGTCTCCTTTTGAAGTCTCTAAGGATATGGCATTTTAGGCTTGTATTCAGGAGCCTTTGGCAATGTAGGATAAGTGTCATAAGAGTCTGGAAATGGGTTGTCCACACGCTTTGGAGGGACATGCTCTACTTTTTCCTTCTTCTCCTCTGGAGCTTCTTTTTCCACTAACTCTCCATTGACCTTGGTCTCAGAGCCAGCTACTTTACCACTTCTCAATTGAATAAACTTGCAATCTTTTTTTTCAACTGGCTCCTCAATAACTTGTGCTTTAATACTTTCCACTTGTCCACTTATCAAGGTGATAGCCTTGCATTCCTCTCTTGGATTTGGAATTGTGTTACCAGGAAGGCTATTAGTGGTCCTCTGATCAATTTCATTAACTCTTGTGGCTATTTGACCCATCTGAATCTCCAAATTCTTGATTGATGCTCTGGTTTCCTACACAAAACTTCTCATCATTTCCCAATTAGAATCTTCTTGGGATTTAGAATTTTCCTGTGGAGGTGGTTATTGCTGCTGAGACTGAAATTGGCAGTTATTGTAATTGTTCTGTTGGAAGCCGCCCTGAGAATTATTGTTGAAGTTCTGAGGTCTCTTAGGTTGGTCCCTCCACCCAAAATTTGGGTGATTTTTCCACCCCTGATTGTATGTCTTAGAGGACGGATCATTATTGGTGTTTCTAGGACTATTTCCCATGTAATTTACCTGTTCAGAAGAAGATTGAGCATAATCATAATTATCATTTTGCACAAAATTACCTGTCATGTCATAGGAGGCCTCTTGAGGTGGATTTTGGGTGTTGATAGCTAAAACTTGCATGCCACTCATCTGCTGAGTAAGTAGATTTAATTGCTAAGACATAAGCTTGTTTTGAGCAAGAAGGGCATTAACAGCTTCCACTTCCAACACGCCTCTCTTCTGAGAGGTCTCAGAGTTCACAGGATTACTGTTAGATGAGTATAAATATTGGTTGCTAGCCACCAATTCAATAAGCTCAATAGTCTCCTCTGGTGTCTTCTTCTTGTGCAATGAACCACCTGCAGAAGTATCTAAGCTCATCTTGGACATCTCACCCAAGCCTTCATAAAAGATATCTAATTGGGTCCATTTGGAGAATATGTCCGTAGGGCATTGCCTAGTCAGTAGCTTGTATCTCTCCGAAGCTTCATAAAGAGTTTCACCCTCCTTCTGCCTGAAAGTCTAAACCTCCAACTTAAGCTTAGTCAGCTTCTTTGGTGGCAAAAATTTAGTAACAAACTCAGTAACAACCTTGTCCAAAGTATCCAAACTCTCCTTTGGTTGGAAATCCAGCCATAGCTTTACTTTATCCCTCAGAGCAAACAGGAAGAGCATGAGTTTGTACACCTCAGGATTTACTCCATTTGTCTTCACAATATCACAAATCTGCAGAAAATTAGATATAAATTGATTTGGATCTTCATTAGGAAGTCCATGATATTGGCAGTTTTGTTACACCAGGGTGACCAATTGTGGCTTCAACTCAAAGTTGTTTGCAGCTATAGGAGGCACCACAATGCTTTTTCCATAAAGATCCACAGTAGGGGCAGAATAAGAGCCAAGCACTCTCCTTTGTTACTCATCCCCATTCGGATTTGCCACATTAGCATTAACAGCATTATTAGGATCTATAGTGGATTCTACAGCCTTGTAAAGTCTTGCTTGTTGTAAACGCTGCCTGAAAGTTCTTTCAGGTTCAGGATCAAAGTCTAAGAGATGTTCTTTGTCTCTGTTCCTGTGCACAAACAAACAGAAGACAAGAAAAGATGGGATTTTCTACATCAGAGTGTAGAGAACTCCCAGTGAGGTAACCTGTGTAAACTAATAAAATAAAATACTAATAAAATAATTAAATAAATTTTGAAAATTATAGGTAGAATTAAGACAGAAAAATTCAAAATTAACAAGAAAAATAAACGGGAAAAATTAAAATAAAAATAAATAGAGGACATCAAACTTAATTTCAGAAATTAAGGAAAAATATTAGTGCTAATTACTTATTTATTTTTTGAAAATAATAAAACAAAATTTAAATAAAATTAAAATTAAAACGCCTAATCTAAGCAATCAAACAACTGATAGTTGTTAATCACAATCAATCCCCGGCAACGGCGCCAAAAACTTGGTGCGGAATTTCTAACCACAAACTAACCGGCAAGTGCACCGGGTCGTACCAAGTAATACCTCAGGTAAGTGAGGGTCGATCCCACGAGCATTGATGGACTAAGCAACAATGGTTAATTGATTTATTTAGTTAGGCAAATAGAAAATAGTGTTTTAGATTTCAAAGACATTAAACAATAGCAAGAATATTAAAGAAAGGCAAGTAAATAAGTTGGGAATAAAGTATTGAGAAAGTAGTTAAGGCTTCAGAGTTATCTATTTTCTGGATTGACTTTTCTTATTAATTTCTTTTAATCACGCAAGATTCAATTTATGGCAACTATATATGACTAGACCCTAATTCCTTAGGCCTTTCTAGTCTCCTCTAAAATTCATCAACAGCCACTTCCTTGGTCAATTAATTCCAATTAGGGGGTGAAGTTCAATTCTAGTTATATGCCACAAAAATCCTAATTGCCCAAATATAAGAGGATTATATGTCACCTATCCTGTTAAATCCAGATAATTAAAATTTAGAAGAATATGTTTTCAAGCTATTGTTCAAGTAAAGAGATTTTTCAAGTTATACAAGAACTCAATTAGAAAGAAGGTCATACTTCCGTTCCACCCAAATTCATAAAATAAAGAACAAAAACAATTCTTGAAATATAAATCAAGTCATGAATTAAAATAGAAAAACAATAAAATCAACCCATATAATAGATAGAGCTCCTAACCTTAACAGTGGAGGTTTAGTTGCTCATGGTTCAGAGAGAAAAATAAGGATTCTGATAAAATGTATTTTGGTAGTCTGGAATGGAATCCCCTGTGGAATAGTTCCAATCTCCTTTTATATCTAATCCTAATTAATTTAAAATCTATCTTCTAAAACAAAAATAATATCTTTTCCTCTTCTTAAAATAAAAATTAAAGTTTAAATCAGAATTAATTAAAGTGATAAACATGTCTTCAATTGATGGATGGGGACCACTTGTTTCATCTATTCTGCAGCTTCTAATCTATGTTTTCTGGGCTAGAAACTGGGTCAAAACAGCCCAGAAATTGCCCCCAGCATTTTTCTGCTTTTTCTGCACGTGGCGCATGTCACGCGTACGCGTCAGTCACGCGCACGCGTCACTATGCAACTTCGCTTTTCACGCGTACGTGTCAGGTACGCGCACGCGTCGCCATGGAAAGCTCGAAATCACGCACACGCGTCGCTCCTTGCTGTCATCTCCTTTAATTCTTCTGCTCCAGAAACTCTATCAAATACAGCCGAATGCTACCTAAAATAAACAGAATTTCACAAGACTCAAAGTAGCATCCATAGTGGCTAAAATATAATTAATTCTTGATTAAACTCAACAAATTAAATGCAAATTCACTAGGAAAAGATAGGAAAGATGCTCACACATCATTAACCCCTTTGAGCCTTGTTGACCCCATTGTTTGTAATATTGCCACATTACAACCTTAAACGAAAAATCATGATTTACCTTGGATTGCATCCTTGATTAACTTAGGTTGAAAGAGTGTACTATTGTTTAAGTGTGGGGGAATTTTGGGAAACATTTAGTAGTGATTAAAAATATTACTTTTGGGTATTTATTGAAAATTTTGGAAAATGGGTGCATTCATGTATGAGCTACTAAAACCATATGCATCTTACTTTCATAAAAAAAATCATTAAAAAGGGGATGAAAGTATCCCGAAGGAAAGCAAAATGAATGAGGAATGCATATGTGATGTAAATGAAAAAGCATACGTGAATGTGTATAAACAGTGAGAATAGGAAGGTTAGGTTGCATATTCTTGTCATTGGATTGAGAAATGTTAAGATGGATACTTAAACTAATCAAGGATCCAAACCATTTAGTCCACTTGACCATATCTATCCCACCTTGACCCTAACTCCACTACAACCATACAAAGACCTCATGACAATTGCATTCATGCATCAATTACTTGTCTATTGTTAGATGAAAAGCAATTCCTTGAAAGCATGATTAGGAAGAGATTTGAGTGAATTGACCCTAGACACCGAGTGATTATACACACACCGAGTGAGGGTTCGATCACTCAATTCTATGTTTCCACCCTTCTTATCATGCATTCTTGCAAGTTACTTCAATTTGATAAGTTGAATTAATTCTTTAGATTTTGGTTGCAGTGGGGTATTCCCTTACTTTGCCCTATTTGTCCATACTTGCTTGGGAATTCGATTGTTTGTTTTCACCAATTTCATATAGATACTATAGATAGATACATAGGTATAGATCGTATTTACATTCTTGCATGCATATAGATAGTTGCATTTAATAAGTGATTACCCCTCTTAATTGTTTTCATTGTTGGTTTAGCATGAGGACATGCTATTGTTTAAGTGTGGGGGAATTGATGAGTCCATATTTAATGGTATATTTTGACTCAATTTAGATGGATTCTAGCACATGAACTCACACTTAAGCACCAAAATAGCATACTTTTGTGTTTGATCCCTAATGTGAACCTAAATGTGAAGACATGCAATTTTGTACTTTAATAGAGCAATTTAATTTCACTATTATGTCATTCGATGCCGTGATGTGGGTTGTGAGTGATTTCAGGCCTTGGAGGCAAGAATGGATGGGCAAAAATGGAAGAAAGCATGTACAAGGGAGAAGACATGAAGAAAACAAGAAAAAACACACACAGCGAAGTGTGTGTGCGCATAGCCCTGCGTGCGCGCGCACAGACAAGAATTTCCATGTGTGCGTACGCACGGACCTGTGCGTACGCACAGGTCCATTTTCAGCCGTGTGTGCGGACGCACGTGTTTGTGCGTCCGCACAGGTCCCTGCACGTGAATTCATTAATGAAGCATGTGCTGCGCGAATTTGGAGGCCCTTGGCTCATCTTTGGAAGGTTGAATTGCTATTTTGGAGTGCTATATAAAGGAGACTTCAACACTTATCAAAGGGGGGAAGCATTGGAGCATTTTTTACATAGTTTTCATAGTAATTAGGAATATGACTAGTGTAGAGTAGATAGCTCTCCTAGGGTTTATTAATTTCTATTTTTAGCATTTTATAGCATGCTTTGATTTTGGATTTTACTTCCTCAATTTTAAGTACTCTCAACTTCTTCTTTAATTAAAGCACTTTTACTTTCATTTTCTTTTGGTTCAAGTTACTTTGTTCATATTACAATTTTGTGTTTCTTGAAGTTTTGATTGATGAATTTTACATTTCATGCTCCCCTTATGTTTGATTGCTTGTTTATGTTTGATTTTGTTGATAGTTGGTTATAGTTTTACATTTTACTTGCAAATTTTCCATGATTTACTTTTATGCACACAAGGTGTTTGTGAAAATGCCAACCTTAGTTTTTGAGTAGATTTTCCCATCTTGGCTTGTGGTTTAAGTTCTTAGGATACTAGAGTCATAATGTCTGACATTTAGTGATAATTCTTGGTTAGTTAGTCGACTCTTGTTTCCGTTGACGCTAGCCTTTTACCATCTAGTTAGTAAGTTGACTAGGCGAGATTAACTCATCATAATTACCATAGTTGTGGTTATGGCAATGATAGGATTCCTTAGATCCTCATTCCCTAGTCAAGGCCCTTTATTGCATTTTCACTTGTTTTGATCTCATTTCTTTTTTTTACTTGCATAAATTAACAATTTCGCTCGTTCCTTAGTTGTTTCATTTCTTAGTTCTTTTAAGCTTTAGTTTTTTAATTTAAAACCCTCTTTTCCTCACAACTGAAAGAGAAAACACTTCGTTCGCAGTCCTAGGGAGAACGACCCGAGGTTTAAATACTCTCGGTTTATGTTTTGTATTGAATTTATTATTTGATCTTAAGAGTTCATGATTGGTTTGGACTATACTACTAACGTATTAATTCTTAATTCTGAACTAAGCAAAACTCTCTCTGTCAGGGGTGCCCAAGAAGACCCAAACTAACACCTCACTACATTCTTGAGGATTTGTGACACTGTAAAGTCCAATGATGTACACCCTGACACCTACAAGCTACTTCTGTTCCCTTTTTCACTCAGGGATAAGGCAGCAAAGTGGTTGGAAGCATTCCCCAAGGAAAGCCTGACCACTTGGGATGATGTTGTGAACAAGTTTCTAGCAAGATTCTACCCTCCACAGAGAGTAAATAGATTGAGAGCTAAGGTGCAAACTTTCAGACAGCAAGGTGGTGAAATGCTTTATGAGGCCTGGGAGAGGTTCAAAGATTTGACAAGAAAATGCCCACCGGATATGTTCAATGAGTGGGTGCAATTGCACATCCTCTATGAGGGACTGCTATATGAGTCAAAGCAGGCAGTAGATCATTCTTCAGGGGGCTCACTCAACAAGAAGAAGACCATTGAAGAAGCCATAGATGTCATAGAGACTGTGGTTGAGAATGAGTACTTCTATGCTTCAGATAGAACTCAAAAGAAAGGAGTGATGGAGCTCAATTCTATGGATGCCTTGTTAGCCCAAAATAAGGTGATCATTGCACAGCTAGCAGCCTTAACCAAGAAGGTGGAGAAGAATCCAGTCTCAGCTATTCAAGCCCAAGCCCCTCCACAAGAAGGAGATGCACCAGAAGTTGAATGTGAATGGGAGCAAGCTAACTATGTGAACAATCCATCTAGACCACCATATGATCCAAACTCCAAGACATATAACCCAGGTTGTAAGAACCACCCAAATTTTGGGTGTGGAAACCAACAAAGCCATAATCAAGACCACAAACCATACCAATGTAGCTAATACAACAACCCCAACCCCAACCCCAACCATCAATCAAGCAACAACAAACCCTACCATAACTCACACAATGCACCATACCACAACTCACACAACTCACACAACCAACAACCACACAACAGCCACCACCAAGATACATCATCCTCAACCATGCAACCATGTGAAACTAGCAGCAATTTTTCAAAATTGGAGGCTGCCATAGCACAATTGTCATCCCAACTAACAGGGACTATTTCCACTATCCTGGAGAGACAAATACAAGCTGAACAAAAGATAGATGCAAACCAAGAGGAGTTCAGATCCAACATAAGAAATCAAGGGGCAGCAATTTCAAAATTAGAAGCACAAGTAGGGAGCTTGTCTAAACAAATACCGATTTCTACACATACATTTCCCAGTAATGCCATAGCCAACCCAAGAGGGAAATGTAAGGCTATCACACTAAGAAGTGGAAGAGTTATAGAAGAAGCACCTCCAAGCCAAAACAACCAAGAAGAAAAAGCTACAAAGGAACTTGAAACCAAGCAAGAAGAAGAGACCCCTACACCATCCTCACCAAAGCAAGTCCTAAAACCTTATGTGCCACAAGCACCTATCCACAAAGGCTGAGGAAGGATGGGAAAGACTGCCAGTTCTCTAGATTCCTATAAATCTTCAAGAAGCTCCAGATCAATATACCTTTTGCAGAGGTGTTAGAGCAAATGCCACTCTATGCCAAATTTTTAAAGGAGCTCATGACAAGAAAGAGGAACTAGGGTAAAAAGGAAACCATAGTGATAACTGAGGAGTGCAGTGTCATCATACAAAAGAAGCTGCCTTAAAAGATAAAAAACCTTGGGAGTTTTCAAATTCCCTACATCATAGGTGATATCAACATTGAGAAAGCATTGTGCAATCTAGGCTCCAGCATCAACCTCATGTCCTTGGAAATGATGAAGAGGATGAGGATTGAGGAGGCCAAACCAACTAGAATAGCACTCCAATTGGCCGACAAAACATTCAAGTTTCCTCATGGGGTAGCGGAAGATTTGTTGGTGAAAGTGGGAGAGTTCATCTTCCCAGCTGACTTTGTTGTGCTTGACATGGAGGAAGAAGCCAACACATCAATCATCCTAGGAAGGCCATTCCTAGCTACTACTGGAGCTATTATTGATGTTCAAAAAGGAGAGCTAGTCTTGAGATTGCATGTGGAGAAGATGGTCTTCAATATCTTCAAGGCCATGAGTTACCCCAAAGAATCCATTGGAGAATGCATGATGGTGGACACAATTGAAGATCTCGTTCAAGGAGTCCTAGAGGAAGAACAATGTGAAGTAATCACAGAGCAAGATCAACAAATTCCATGTGGTGAACTGCCACTAGAGACTATGGAAGGACCAATCATGCTAGATAAGACAAGTAACATGGAAGTGGAGGCACCGAAATTGGAACTAAAAGCTCTACCTCCAAGCTTGAAATATTCTTACTTGGGTGACAACAATACATACCCAGTGATCATCAATTCAAGTTTGAATGAACAACAAGAAGAGGAGCTAATCCAAGTGCTGAAACAACACAAGGATGCTATAGGATAGACATTTGCAGACTTAAAGGGAATCAGCCCTTCAATGTGCATGCACAAAATCTTACTTGAAGAAGGTGCAAAGCCCTCAAGACAGCAACAGAGAAGGCTAAACCTGACAATGAATGAAGTAGTACAAAAGGAGGTGCTAAAGTTGTGGCAAGCAGGGGTGATTTACCCCATCTCATACAGCCCCTGGGTAAGCCCTGTGCAAGTAGTCCCCAAGAGAAGAGGGATCACTGTTGCACCAAATGAGAAGAATAAATTGATACCAATAACAACACTGACTGGTTGGCGTATGTGCATTGATTATAGGAAGCTTAATGAAGCTACTAGGAAGGATCACTTCCCCCTACCTTTCATGGACCAGATGCTGAAAGACTTGCGGGACACGAATATTATTGCTTCTTGGACGGTTATTGTTGCACGAAATTGTGATCATCAATAATGGCGCCAAAGGCTTGGTGCTCTCAACGTGAATCACACTTTGTCACAACTTCGCACAACTAACCAGCAAGTGCACTGGGTCGTCCAAGTAATAAACCTTACGTGAGTAAGGGTCGATCCCACGGAGATTGTCGGCTTGAAGCAAGCTATGGTCACCTTGTAAATCTCAGTCAGGCAGATTCAAATGGTTATAGAGTTTTAATAATTAAAAGATAAATAAAACGTAAAATAAAGATAGAGATACTTATGTAATTCATTGGTGAGAATTTCAGATAAGCGTATAGAGGTGCTTAGTTCCTTCTGAATCTCCACTTTCTTACTGCTTTCATCCAATCCTTCATACTCCTTTCTATGGCAAGCTGTATGTTAGGCATCACCGTTGTCAATGACTACATCCTGTCCTTTAAGTGAAAATGGTCCAATGCATTGTCACTGCATGGCTAATCATTTGTCGGTTCTCAATCATGCTGGAATAGGATCAATTGATCCTTTTGCGTCTGTCACTACGCCCAGCACTTGCGAGTTTGAAGCTCGTCGCAACCATCCCTTCCCAGATCCTACTCAGAATATCACAGACAAGGTTTAGACTTTTCGGATCTCAAGAATGGCCGTCCATGGATTCTAACTTATACCATGAAGACTCTGATTAAGGAATCCCAGAGATACTCATTCAATCTAAGGTAGAACGGAAGTGGCTATCAGGCACGCGTTCATAGGTTGGAAATGATGATGAGTGTCACGATCATCACATTCATATTGAGGTGCGAATGAATATCTTAGAATCGGAATAAGCTTGAATTGAATAGAAAAACAATAGTACTTTGTATTAATTCATGAGGAACAGCAGAGCTCCACACCTTAATTTATGGTGTGTAAAAACTCTACCGTTGAAAATACATAAGTGATAGAGGTCCAGGCATGGCCTAGTGGCCAGCCTCCATGATCTAAGAACTAAACGTCCAGAGATGATCAAAAGATCTCTCAAAATACAATAGTAAAAAATTCTATTTATAATAAACTAGTTACTAGGGTTATAGAAATAAGTAAATGATGCAGAAATCCACTTCCGGGGCCCACTTGGTGTGTGCTTGGGCTAAGCATTGAGCTTTACACGTGTAGAGGCTTCTCTTGGAGTTGAACGCCAGTTTGCAACCTGTTTCTGGCGTTTAACTATTAAGTATGGACTATTAAATATTGATGGAAAGCCCTGGATGTCTACTTTCCAACGCAATTGAGAGCGCGCCATTTGGAGTAGCTCCAGAAAATCCACTTTGAGTGCAGGAATGTCAGAATCCAACAGCATCTGCAGTCCTTCTTCAACCTCTGAATCTAATTTTTGCTCAAGTCCCTCAATTTCAGCCAGAAAATACCCGAAATCACAGAAAAACACACAAACTCATAGTAAAGTCCAGAAATGTGATTTTTATTTAAAAACTAACAAAAATATACTAAAAACTAACTAAATCATGCTGAAAACCATGTACAAACAATGCCAAAAAGCGTATAAATTATCCGCTCATCACAACACCAAACTTAAATTGTTGCTTGTCCCCAAGCAACTGAAAATCAAATAGGATAAAAAGAAGAGAATATACTATAAATTCCAAAATATCAATGAAACTTAGCTCCAATCAGATGAGCGGGACTTGTAGCTTTTTGCCTCTTGAATAGTTTTGGCATCTCACTTTATCCATTGAAGTTTAGAATTATTGGCACTATAGGAACTTAGAATTTAGATAGTTTTATTGATTCTCCTAGTTCAGTATGTTGATTCTTGAACACAGCTACTTTATGAGTCTTGGCCGTGGCCCTAAGAACTCTGTTTTTCAGTATTACCACCGGATACATAAATGCCACAGATACATAACTGGGTGAACCTTTTTAGATTGTGACTCAGCTTTGCTAAAGTCCCTAATTAGAGGTGTCTAGGGTTCTTAAGCACACTCTTTTTTTTAGAACAGTTTTCATTTAAGAGAGGTGATGGATTCATAGGACATTTATATCTTTAAGGCATAGACACTTAGACACTAATGATCATGTAATAAGACACAAACATAAATAAAACATAAAGCAAAGTAAACGAAAAATAGGAAATTAAGAACAAGGAGATTAAGGAATGGGTCCACCTTAGTGAGGGTGGCGTCTTCCTCTTCTTGAAGAACCAATGGTGCTCTTGAGCTCCTCTATGTCTCTTCCTTGTCTTTGTTACTCCATCCCTAGTTGCTCCCAATAGTTGTGTGGAGGAAAATGTATCCCTTGAGGTATCTCAGGGATTTCTCGGTGAGGGAATTCCTCATGCTCTTGTTGTGCAGTCAAATGCTCTACCACTGAGCTATGGACCCTTGAGATGAATCTCTCCATTTCCCATGACTCGGAGGTGGAAGAAATTGCCTTCCCTTTCCTCTTTCTTGAGGTTTCTCTGGCCTTAGGTGCCATTAATGGTTATGGAAAAATAAAAAGCTATGCTTTTACCACACCAAACTTAAAATATTTGCTCGTCCCCGAGCAAAAGAAGAAAGAAAGTAGTAGAAGAAGAAGAAGAATGGAGGAGATGGAGGGAGAAGGTGTATTCGGCCAAGGGGAAGAAGAGAGGGTTGTGTTGTGTGAAAATAAGAAGGAATGAGGGGTTTATATAGGGGTGAGGGGAGGTTTAGGGTTCGGCCATTAGGGTTGGGTTTGGGAGGGAAAAGAATTTGAATTTTAGAGGTAGGTGGGGTTTATGGGGAAGAGAAGATGGATGTGAGTGGTGAGGGGGTGATGGGAAAGAGTGATTGAGGTGATTGGTGAAGGGTATTTGGGGAAGAGGGTTATGAAAAGGTGTGAAGAGGAGAGAAGAAAAGGTAGGGATCCTGTGGGGTCCACAGATCAAGTGGGGTCAAGGACTTAACATCCCATCTCCAATTAGGCGTGTAAAATGCCCTTGCTATGCAATCCTGGCATTTAACGCCAGACTGCTGCTTGTTTCTGGCGTTAAACGCCCAAATGTAGCCTGTTTCTGGCATTTAACGCCAGGCAGATGCTTGTTTCTAGCGTTAAATGCCATACAGATGCTTGTTTCTGGCGTTTAACGCCAGACTGCTCTTCCTCCAGGGTGTGTTGTTTTTCATTCTATTTTTCATTCTTTTTTTTATTTTTCAGTAGTTTTTGTGACTTCACATGATCATCAACCTAAAGAAAACATAAAATAACAATAGAAAATAAATAAATATAATTAGATAACATTGGGTTGCCTCCCAACAAGCGCTTTTTTAATGTCAATAGCTTGACAGTGAGCTCTCATGGAGCCTCACAGATGTTCAGAGCATTGTTGGAACCTCCCAACACCAAACTTAAAGTTTGAATGTGGGGGTTCAACACCAAACTTAGAGTTTGGTTGTGGCCTCCCAACACCAAACTTAGAGTTTGACTGTGGGAGCTTTGGTTGACTCTGCAGTGAGAGAAGCTTTTCATGCTTCCTCTCCATGGTTATAGAGAGAGATCTTTGAGTTTTAAACACAAGGTTGTCCTCATTCAGTTGAAGGACTAACTCTCCTCTGTCCACATCAATCACAGCTCTTGCTGTGGCTAGGAAGGGTCTTTTAAGGATGATGAATTCATCCTCATCCTTCCCAGTGTCTAGGATTATGAAATCAGCAGGGATGTAAAGGCCTTTAACCTTTACTAACACGTCCTCTACTTGTCCATAAGCCTGTTTTCTTGAGTTGTCTGCCATCTCTAATGAGATTCTGGCAGCTTGCACCTCAAAGATCCCAGGTTTCTCCATTATAGAGAGTGGCATTAAGTTTATTCCTGATCCCAGGTCACACAGAGCCTTCTCAAAGGTCATGGTGCCTATAGTACAGGGTATTAAGAATTTGCCAGGATCCTGTTTCTTTTGAGGTAATTTTTGCCTATCCAATGTATTCAGTTCATTGGTAAGCAAGGGAGGTTCATCTTCCCAAGTCTCATTACCAAATAATTTGGCATTCAGCTTCATGATTGCACCAAGGTACTTAGCAACTTGCTCTTCAGTAATGTCTTCATCCTCTTCAGAGGAAGAATACTTATCAGAGCTCATGAAGGGCAGAAGGAGGTTCAATGGAATCTCTATGGTCTCTAGATGAGCCTCAGATTCCATTGGTTCCTCAAAGAAAAACTTTTTATTGGTCACTGAGCATCCCAGGAGGTCTTCCTCACTAGGATTCACGTCCTCCTTCTCCTCTTTGGGTTCGGCCACACTAAGTAAGGTAATGGCCTTGCACTCTCTTTTTGGATTCTCTTCTGTATTGCTTGGGAGAGTACTAGGAGGAGTTTCAGTGACTCTTTTACTCAGCTGGCCCACTTGTGCCTCCAAAATTCTAATAGAGGACCTTGTTTCATTCATGAAACTCAGAGTGGCCTTAGATAGATTAGAGACTATATTTGCTAAGCTAGATGGATTCTGCTCAGAATTCTCTGTCTGTTGCTGAGTGGATGATGGAAAAGGCTTGCTATTGCTAAACCTGTTTCTTCCACCATTATTAAAGCCTTGTTGAGGCTTTTGTTGATCCTTCCATGAGAAATTTGGATGATTTCTCCATGAGGGATTATAGGTGTTTCTATAGGTTTCACCCATGTAATTCACCTCTGCTATTGCAGGGTTCTCAGGATCATAAGCTTTTTCTTCAGAAGAGGCCTCTTTAGTACTGTTAGATGATTCCTTCAATCCATTTAGACTCTGAGAGATCATATTGACTTGCTGAGTCAATATTTCATTCTGAGCCAATATAGCATTCAGAGTATCAATTTCAAGAACTCCCTTCCATTGAGGCGTCCCATTATTCACAGGATTCCTTTCAGAAGTGTACATGAACTGGTTATTTACAAGCATGTCAATGAGTTCTTGAGCTTCTGCAGGCATTTTCTTTAGGTGAATGGATCCACCTGCAGAATGGTCCAATGACATCTTAGATAATTCAGACAGACCATCATAGAATATATCCAGGATGGTCCATTCTGAAAGCATGTCAGAAGGACACTTTTTGGTCAGTTCCTTGTATCTCTCCCAAGCTTCATAGAGGGATTCACCTTCCTTCTATTTGAAGGTTTGAACATCCACTCTAAGCTTGCTAAGCTTTTGAGGAGGAAAGAACTTGGCTAAGAAAGCCGTGACCAGCTTATCCCAAGAGTTCAGGCTATCTTTAGGTTGAGAGTCCAACCATATTCTAGCTCTGTCTCTTACAGCAAACGGGAAAAGCATAAGCCTGTAGACCTCGGGATCAACCCCATTGGTCTTAACAGTATCACAGATCTGCAAGAATTCAGTTAAGAACTGAAAAGGATCTTCTGATGGAAGTCCATAAAACTTACAGTTCTGTTGCATCAGAGAAACTAATTGAGGTTTCAGCTCAAAGTTGTTTGCTCCAATGGCAGGGATTGAGATGCTTCTTCCATGTAAATTGGAATTTGGTGCAGTAAAGTCACCAAGCATATTCCTTGCATTGTTATTATTTTCGGCCATGTCTCCTTCTTTTTCGAAAATTTCTGTCAGATTTTCTCTAGAGAGTTGTGCTTTAGCTTCCCTTAGCTTCCTCTTCAGAGTCCTTTCAGGTTCAGGATCAGCTTCAACAAGAATGTTCTTATCCTTGTTCCTGCTCATATGAAAAAGAAGAGAACAGAAAATATGGAATCCTCTATGTCACAGTATAGAGATTCCTTTTGTAAGTATAAGAAGAGAATAATAGAGGAAGGAAAAGATAAGAATCCAAACACAAGGGAGAGGAATGAGTTCGAATTCTTGGGTGAAAGAGGAGTGTTAGTAGATGAATAAATAAACAGAAGGGGATGAGAGATGAGAGAATTCAAAAATTAAATAAATTAAATTAAAAAAATATTTTTGGTTTTTTTTTTCAATTTAAAATTAGTTAGAATTCGAAAATTTTTAAAAAAGAAAAATTAAATTAAATTAAATTAAAATTTAAAACAATTAGTTAATAAAAAATGAATTTTAAAAAAAAAGGGAAGGGATTTTCGAAAATTAGAGAGAGAGAGTTAGTTAGGTAGTTTTGAAAAAGATATGAATCAAACAAAAAGATAAGATTAATTGAAAAAGATTTGAAAATCAATTTGAAAAGATAAGAAGTTAGAAAAGAAGTTAGAAAAGATTTTGAAATTGATTTTGAAAAAGATGTGATTGAAACTTATTTTGAAAAAAAGATTTAAAAAAATTTAAAAAGATTTGATTTTGAGAATTAAAGTTGATTACTTGACTAACAAGAAACTAAAAAGATATGATTCTAGAGTTTAAAGATTGAACCTTTCTTACTAGGCAAGTAACAAACTAAATTTTTTTTGAATCAATCACATTAATTGTTAGCATTAATTTCGAAAATATGAAATAGAAATAAGAAAAAGATTTTGAAAATAAATTTTGAAATTTTCAAAAATATTAAGAAGAAAATTGAAAATGATTTGATTTTTGAAAAAGATTTGAAAAAGGATAGGATTTTTAAATTGAAAATTTGATTTGACTCATAAGAAACAACTAAATTTTAAAAAGTTTTGAAAAAGTCAAGTCAAATTTTCGAAAATTATGAGTGAAAAAGGAAAAGATATTTTTTATTTTTGAATTTTAATGATGAGAGAGAAAAACATCAAAAAGACTCAACGCATGAAAATTTTGGATCAAAATAAATGATGCATGCAAGAACACTATGAATGTCAAGATGAACACCAAAAACACTTTGAATGTCAAGATGAACACCAAGAATTTATTTTTAAAAATTTTTAAAAAAGAAAAACATGCAAGACACCAAACTTAAAAACTTTTCATGTATGGACACTAACAAATTGAAAATGCATATGAAAAATAAGAAAAGACACAAAACAAGAAATTTTAAAGATCAAACAAGAAGACTTACTAAGAACAACTTGAAGATCATGAAGAATGCAATGTATGGATTTTTGAAAAATGCAAGAAAGAGATAAACATGCAATTGACACCAAATTTAAAAACTGACACAAGACTTAAACAAGAAACATCAAATTATTTTTGATTTTATGATTTTATTAAAATTTTTGGTATTTTTCGAAAATTAATTGGAATTTGCAAAATAAGGATTTCAAAATTTTTAATAGGAATTCCAGGAATCTTGCAATATTAGTCTAAAGCTCCAGTCCAGGAATTAGACATGGCTCACTAGCCAGCCAAGCTTTCAGTGAAAGCTCCGGTCCAAAACACTAGACATGGCCAATGGCCAGCCAAGCTTTAGCATACAAATCAGGCATACAACAGCTGATACTTTATCCAACTTCATTCTATGCTAATAGGTGGAAGCCCCAGTCCAAATGAATTAGACATGGCTTTACAGCCAGCCAGGCTTCAACATGCTTCATGAAACACTAGAATTCATTCTTAAAAATTCTGAAGAAAAATATATTTTTGAAAATATTTATTTTTATTATTTTTTTTAAATTAAGAATAATAAAAATAAAAAGCTTAAAATTAAAATAAATTTACCTAATCTGAGCAACAAAATGAACCGTCAGTTGTCCAAACTCGAACAATCCCCGGCAACGGCGCCAAAAACTTGGTGCACGAAATTGTGATCATCAACAATGGCGCCAAAGGCTTGGTGCTCTCAACGTGAATCACACTTTTTCACAACTTCGCACAACTAACCAGCAAGTGCACTGGGTCGTCCAAGTAATAAACCTTACGTGAGTAAGGGTCGATCCCACGGAGATTGTCGGCTTGAAGCAAGCTATGGTCACCTTGTAAATCTCAGTCAGGCAGATTCAAATGGTTATAGAGTTTTAATAATTAAAAGATAAATAAAACGTAAAATAAAGATAGAGATACTTATGTAATTCATTGGTGAGAATTTTAGATAAGCGTATAGAGGTGCTTAGTTCCTTCTGAATCTCCGCTTTCCTACTGCTTTCATCCAATCCTTCATACTCCTTTCTATGGCAAGCTGTATGTTAGGCATCACCGTTGTCAATGGCTACATCCTGTCCTCTCAGTGAAAATGGTCCAATGCGCTGTCACTGCATGGCTAATCATCTATCGGTTCTCGATCATGCTGGAATAGGATCCATTGATCCTTTTGCGTCTGTCACTACGCCCAGCACTCGCGAGTTTGAAGCTCGTCGCAGCCATCCCTTCCCAGATCCTACTCAAAATACCACAGACAAGGTTTAGACTTTCTGGATCTCAAGAATGGCCGTCCATGGATTCTAACTTATACCACGAAGACTCTGATTAAGGAATCCCAGAGATACTCATTCAATCTAAGGTAGAACGGAAGTGGTTGTCAGGCACGCGTTCATAGGTTGGGAATGATGATGAGTGTCACGATCATCACATTCATATTGAGGTGCGAATGAATATCTTAGAATCGGAATAAGCTTGAATTAAATAGAAAAACAATAGTACTTTGTATTAATTCATGAGGAACAGCAGAGCTCCACACCTTAATCTATGGTGTGTAGAAACTCTACCGTTGAAAATACATAAGTGATAGAGGTCCAGGCATGGCCTAGTGGCCAGCCTCCATGATCTAAGAACTAAACGTCCAGAGATGATCAAAAGATCTCTCAAAATACAATAGTAAAAAGTTCTATTTATAATAAACTAGTTACTAGGGTTACAAAAATAAGTAAATGATGCAGAAATCCACTTCCGGGGTCCACTTGGTGTGTGCTTGGGCTGAACATTGAGCTTTACACGTGTAGAGGCTTCTCTTGGAGTTGAACGCCAGTTTGTAACCTGTTTCTGGCGTTTAACTCCACTTTGCAACCTGTTTTTGTCGTTTAACTCCAGAATATGGCAGGAAGCTGGCGTTGAACGCCAGTTTGCGTCATCTAAACTCGGGCAAAGTATGGACTATTATATATTGATGGAAAGCCCTGGATATCTGCTTTCCAACGCAATTGAGAGTGCACCATTTGGAGTTCTGTAGCTCCAGAAAATCCACTTTGAGTGCAGGGAGGTCAGAATCCAACAGCATCTGCAGTCCTTCTTCAACCTTTGAATCTGATTTTTGCTCAAGTACCTCAATTTCAGCCAGAAAATACTTGAAATCATAGAAAAACATACAAACTCATAGTAAAGTCCAGAAATGTGATTTTTATTTAAAAACTAATAAAAATATACTAAAAACTAACTAAATCATTCTGAAAATAATGTAAAAACAATGCCAAAAAGCGTATAAATTATCCGCTCATCAGTTATTCTGGTTACAACCAAATACTTGTAGACCCCAAGTACCTAGAGAAAACCTCATTTACTTGTCCCTATGATATCTTTGCTTATAGGAGGATGCCCTTTGGATTGTGCAATGCACCTGCAACATTCCAAAGGTGCATGCTCTCCATATTTTCAAACATGATTAAAAGATTCATTGAGGTGTTTATGGATGACTTTTATGTATTTGGTGATTCATATTCTAAATGCTTACACCACTTGGCCTTGGTTCTAAAGAGATGCCAAGAAACCAACCTCGTTTTGAATTGGGAGAAGTGCTACTTTATGGTTACAGAGGGGGTGGTTCTTGGTCATAAGATCTCCAAAAGAGGCATAGAGGTGGACAAGGCCAAGGTGGAGGTGATTGAAAAGTTACCCCCACCTTGCAATGTCAAAGCAATTAGAAGCTTTCTAGGACATGCTGGCTTTTATAGAAGGTTCATTAGAGATTTTTCAAAGATTGCCAAACCTTTAAGTAACTTGCTTGTCTCTAATGTACCTTTTATCTTTGATAGAGAATGCATGCTAGCCTTTGATGAGCTTAAAAATAGACTTTCCTCTGCACCTATCATAGCACCACCTTGCTGGGATTTACCTTTTGAGTTGATGTGTGATGCATCAGATTTTGCTGTTGGTGTTGTTTTAGGATAGAGGAGAGATAAGTTGGTGCATGTCATTTACTATGCTAGCAAAATCCTCAATGAGAATCAAAGGAATTACACCACTACAGAGAAGGAACTTCTTGCCATAGTCTTTGCATTTGATAAGTTTAGATCATATCTTATTGGCTCTAAAGTTACTATTTTCACTGATCATGCAACCCTCAAATATTTGCTGACTAACGAAGAATCCAAGCCTAGGTTGATAAGATGGATTTTGCTACTTCAAGAGTTCAACATACAGATAAAAGATAGAAGTGGAGCAGAGAACAAGGTGGCTGACCACCTATCAAGAATCCACATAGAGAAAATAAAGCACAATAATTTGAAGTGAATGAAAGCTTCCCTGATGAGCAGTTGATGATGATTCAAGAAAGTCCTTGGTTTGCTGATATAGCCAACTTCAAGGCTATTGGGGAGCTACCCACCAACATCAATAAGTACATGAGGAGGAAGCTACTCAATGATGCTAAGAACTACATCTGGGATGAGCACTACTTATTGAAAAAGGGTGTTTATGGAATCTTGAGGAGGTGTATTTCATAAGAGGAAGGGCAAGAAGTGTTGTGGCGATGCCATGGATCCACATACGGAGGCCATTTTAGTGGAGAAAGAACAGCAGTCAAGTGATTTGTGAAAATTGTTGTGTCGGTATAGAATTTCTTCAATTGAATGAACTCTCATTGCAAGTATAATTCTATACCAACAAACAATCCTCCCAATCAAAAATTTGGTTTTGTCACAAGTAACAAACCCCTAAATTTATAAACCGACGTATTGAACCTCGGGTCGTTCTCTCTAGGAATTGTAATAAAGTGTCTTGTTATTGGTTATGAGGTATGTTTTGGGGTTTTTGAGATGATGGACAAGAAATATAAATGGCAAAGGAAATAAACTAACAAAAAGGTCTTGGCAAGGTTAGGTGGTCGAGGATCTCTATCCTAATCACTAACCAAAACATGAGAATTGGCAAGGATCAACCCCATTAAGTCATCCTCTAACTAATAAAGGAAAGTCAAATGAGCTATGTCAATCCAAGTCCATAAGTCCTAGTTCTACACCTAATCAATTGGTGAGATCTAGCATTAATGGCTCCCAATCGTCAATCACTTGGACATTAGTGACTCAAGAGTTCCTAAGTTACCTTCCCAAGCCAAGAGCACAAAATTCTACTCTAAAGCCCAACCAAGCATTTTGTGAAACACTTGGTGGGTGTATAAGGAGAGAATAGTAAAATTGCAAGGAATATAAATCTACACTACTCAATTGCAAAGAATTAAACAACAATAAAGCAAATCAATGATAAAAGAACATGAATCATAAATTGCATTAAAAGAAAATAGAAGAAGGAAGAGTGCATCAACAAAAAAGCAAGCAATTACAAGAATGAAATATAAAATTAGAGAGAGGAAGAGTAGAAGAACAAGAAATTGTAAAAGAAAAGTAAATTAAAGCATGAATTAAACCTAGATCTAAGAAATTCTAATCCTAATTCTAGAGAGAAGATGGAGCTTCTCTCTCTAGAAACTAAGCTATATGATGCTAACACTTCAAACAATTGCTCCCCCCTTTTTCCAAGCTTGAATTCTGCATGAAATAGCATTAAAAATGAGTTGGATTGGGACCAAACTGCTTCAGAAATCACTGGGGGCGATTTCACTTTAGTGGACCACGTGCTCAATCGGTGCGCACGCGTACATGGCGCGTGTGCGCCCCTTAAAACGAAGCAACATATAACAAATTTTATATCATTTCGAAGCCCCAGATGTTAGCTTTCCAACGCAACTAGAACCGCCTCATTTGGATCTCTGTAGCTCAAGTTATGGTCGATTGAGTGCAAAGAGGTCAGGCTTGACAGCTTTACGGTTCCTTCATTTCTTCATGAGTTCTCCCGCTTTGCATGCTTTTCTCCTCACTTCTTCCATCCAATACTTGCCCTATGAACCTGAAATCACTCAACAAATACATCAAGGCATCGAATGGAATTAAAGTGAATTGAATTTAGCTATTTTAAGGCCTAAAAAGCATGTTTTCATATTTATGCACAAATCAAGGGAGAATTGCAAAACAATGCTATTCATTGAATAAATGTGGGAAAAGGTGATAAAATCCCCCAAATTAAGCACAAGATAAACCACAAAATTGGGGTTTATCAAATCTCCCCACACTTAAACTAAGCATGTCCTCATGCTAAGATTAAGAAAGAAGCAAAGGGACATCAACATTTATTCAATGCAAACTAACTACATGCAACCTATCTATATGCAATCTATCTATATGAATGCATCCACTTAGTCAAAATAAATCAATTCCCAAGAATACATATACAAACACAAGGGCTAAGGCAATAGCAATCATTCAACCCACAATTGAATTGAATTATTAAAAAGATTTTACAAACTTGCAAGAAAAGAGATGATCATGGGTGAAAACATGTAATTGAGCAATCGAACCCTCACCGGATGTGTATCTGCTCTAGTCGCTCAAGTGTATGGGGTTGATACACTCAATCCTCCCCTAATCATGTTTTCTAAGATTTATTTTTCATCTAACAATCAACAATTATTTCATGCATGCATACAAATATCATGAGGACTTCTCATAGGTTGTAATGGGGTTAGGGTCAAGGTAGGATGTATATGGTCAAGTGGGTTTGAGATTTGAATCTTTGATTAACTTAAACTTCCCACCTAACCTATGACAACCTATACAATTCTAAACATACCTAACTACACATTCTTCACTTTTTCACACACTCATGCATTCTCTTTTTGATCACCACCCATATGCATTAACTTTTATTGAACCTTGCTTTGGGGTATTTTGTCCCTTTTTTATTGAAATTTTTTGTCTTTATTTTTCTATTTCTATTATTTATTTTCATTTTTTCTTTTTTTTTGTTTTTTTTTGAGTCATTAAATTTTTTTTTTCAAACTAAAATATATATACAAGAACATCAATGCATATGGTTTACACATGATTAATACATGAGTATGTACCCAATTCCCAAAGATTTTTTTCAACAAAAACACAAACACACTTTTATCTCTACCCAATGTTCTCAACTCTCCCAAAATCAAATGATAAACACTCTCACTAGCCTAAGCTAATTAAAGATCCAAATTAAGGGATATTTATTTTTTTTCACTTAGGCTTGTAATGTGCTACAATTAAGAACAAATGGGTTAAGCATAGGCTCAAATTGGTTATCAACGGAAGATAAAAGGTAGGCTTATTTGGGTAAGTGAGCTATTTGAACAATGGCCTCAATCATACAAATGCATGTATACACAAAATAATGGACATATAGAATTAAACAAATCAAAGATTACAATCATAGAAAGAGAATAATGCACACAAGAATAAAAATAAATGGTTATATATGATGTAACCACACAATTAGGCTCAAACCTCACATGCTTGTGTTCTTAGCTCAAAAATCATGTTCCACAAAGTATATAATTCAAGAAAGTTCTAAAAAAAATTCTTTTTTAATCAATAGGGGTGCCCTATAGATAAAATTCTTGGAAAATATCATGATTTTAACTAAGCTTATTGTATACATATGCAAAATAAGAAAATACAACTAAGAATCCTAAAATGAAATGAAAAAGTGTTGGGATTAGAAACTTGTCACCCAAAAATGTCGAGTGGTCGGACGACCTCCCCACACTTAAAAGCTTGCACCGTCCTCAGTGCACTCAAATATGAGCAAGGGGGTGCGGCGACTTTCCGAGTTGCTACCTTCAGCTGGTAGGTCAACCAGTGCTGCGTGTTCTTCCTTCTGCTTCCATTTTTGCTTGTGGTGCATCAATCATGAGAAACAAAATAAACACCGTAAGATGAGAAAATACAATAGCAAGGAAGCGTGAATTGTTGGAATGAGGTAAGAACCACTAGAATGGAGTGAGTGAATTAGTGTGACATTAATGAAAAATCGGTGTATGGATTCTAAAATTGCGCACGGTTTAGAACACACACACACACACGCTAGTATAAAAAGCTATGTCACATTTACACAAAAGAAAGCATACACTTCACTCATTCTAGTGTGCTTGAGATACTTTAAAAGACTTGTAGGTTAGGGCAACCAAACAAGTAGTGAAGAAGCATAAAAGCATTCAAGCAATTAATCAAGCCATTGTGAAATTGGATAGTGCATGGACATTGATTGATGTGTAGGTAGATTTAGTGAACAAAATGGTATATGAAACTTACACAACAATCAATGATACATATTGAAGTTGTTGCAACACCTAAGTGAGATAGAGGTGAAACACATGGATGCTATGGAGCTTAGGAAAAAGAAGATAGAAGTGAAAATCAATCACATAGCAAGCATGGTCCACAAAGCTTAGAAAGCTCAAAAATATGTCGCTAGGTAAGCTTTCGATCCAATTTCACGATTCCACAAACTCAATGCATGAAATAGGTGAAGATCAATTAGAACAAGCATCCTAAAAAAATGCATTGATAATGTACAATTGCCTAACAATAGATGATGAATGCATGGTGGCCAAAACATGCAATTCAAAGAGTTAAGATGCATGAAGGAAATGTAACAAGTACTTGGTATTCGAAAGTGTTAAACATGAAAAATTCCAAAGCAAGTAACCAAATACAACCTCAACAAAGAAATCCAACAAGTACAATTAACAACAATGATGTTAAACTAACATCCCATTAGTAATAAGCAGCAGTAAATGGTAAACAAGATTAGTAACCCAACACTTATAATGGAAAACAAAAGTTAAATGAAAATTAAACTAACTAAAAGAAATGGTGTTACATGATATTTGGTAGTGTTGGATGATGTTTGAAGGGTGGAAAGAAAAGAAGAGAAGAGAGAAGAAGGAAAGAAATGAAAAGAGGAGAAGAAAAGAAGGTGAGTGAAACAGGGCAATTCACGAGTGCGCGTCATGTGCGCATGTGCGTGGAACGGCAAAATGGAAGCGACACATACGCGTCAGGCACGCGTGCGCGTCGATGCGTTATTTCGAGATCGACGCGTACGCGCAAGGTACGCGGGCGCATGCTTTGGAGCACAGAGTTGGCACACTTCAGGCACAACTTTCGGGTGAATGTATGGGAAGTGGAAAAATTTAATCCACGCGTACGCGTACATGGCGCATCCGCGTGGATGGTCAAAAATTCTTGAGGCGCGCATACGCGCCAAATGCGTGCACACGCGGGTCGGTGCTCTGTTTTTCAAAAAAAAAATTTTAATGTTTTTGCACCAAACCAAGCATTTTCAACCTCCAAACAACTACCGAAATATCACAAAACCTTATTTGACCTATTAGACTCCTAATTAAACTCAACTAATCAAACAAAACATGAAGTTAAACCTAAATTACCAATATTTACAAAGAGGAAAAGGGAAAGATGTTACCATGGTGGGGTGTCTCCCACCTAGCACTTTTGTTTATTGTCCTTAAGTTGGACTTATGGGGAGCTCCTCATCAAGGTGGCTTGTGCTTGAAGCCATCTTGGAACATCCACCAATGCTTGGTTCTCCATTGTGCCTCAAGATTCCTTATCATTTGCACCAAGTGTTGATGGAGTTCTTCACAAGTTTGGGGCTCCCAAAATTGATTTTCTCCTTGTAATCCGGGGTCCCACACTTTATTTTCACACCCGTCTTGAAGTTGACTCTCATTATTAGCCCATCCGGCTGGTGAGCAAGGGGAATTCTCTATAAATTGACCAACAATCCTTCTAGACCCATCTAGGTGAGCACTACTCCAACCTTTATATCTCATGTTTGATGCATCAACCATAATGAGCATTGATTTACAACGCCAACCACGAAACATCTTTCTTTTACGCTTCATCCCATAAAGCATCCTAAGTTGGCCATCCGTTTCAAGCAAACCATATTCAAGTGGGATAATAAAGCTAATAGAAATGAGTTTTACCCATTCAAATGAACGTGTACATGGCAACCTAGGCAAAGGTGATTCCAAGGGTCTTGACAAAGCGTATTCAATTCCCATTCTTCTCTTTCTAAGGATTTCCACCTCTTCACAAGATCTCTTAATTTCAATACTTTGTTCAACACTTCTATCTAACTCTTTTCCCTTACTCAAATCATAAATGGGAGGGTGAGAGACATTTACCTCCACACTGCTTTCCATTTCATTGAGAGAAGGTTCTTCATGCTCAAAGGATTCTTCACCACTAAGACTTGATGCTTGATCTTCATCACCAAGGGGACTCAATTCTTGCTCTATCCCATCCAATTCTTCATAAGAGATATGCCTTGGAGGTTGTGCACATTCCTCCTTAGCATCAAATTCAATCATCTTGGAGGGGTTTTCTTCAATCCTAGACTCCCAAGGTGGTTCCACATCTCCTAAGTCTTCAACCACTTCTTCCTCTTGTTCAATAATCTCTACATCCTCCTCTTGTTGCATTTCTTGCTTTAACTCTTCTTCTTCACCTTGGAGCTTCAAGTTCACTCCCTCACTAAGCTCCTTGGTTGCTTCTCCATATTCCACAATGGAAGTGCCTTGATCGCATAGGCTTAGGCGGGATGAGACTATGTTGCCAATGGCTTCTGCCATGATAGCCGTTTTTGCTCTTAACTCCTCAAATTTCTTTTCATCCTCCTCGTGTTGCCTTAAGATATGAGATTCAAGATCTCTTAATTCTAGCATAGAGGCTTCATTGGGAGGTGATGGTGGAAGAGAGGGTTCATTGTTTGAGGGAAAGGTATTATAGTCGGAAGGTGGTTCATCTTGGTATAATAAGTGTGGGGAGGTGGCTCTTGAAAATGTTGATGTTGGAGTAGTGGTGACTCTATGTGTAGTTCATATGGCTCATATGATTGTTGGTAGGATGGATATGGATTAGGGTCATATGGAAATGGTTGGTAAGAAGAGGCTTGTGAGTATAGTTGAGGGTTATGTTGGGGATATGGCTCATAGGCATATGGTGGTGGTTCTTGAAAGTCACAAGGGGATTCACCATAGCCATTGGATTTATATGCATCATAGAATGGCTCTTTTTCATAGTGCATTGGTGGAGGTTATTGCCATGAGGATTGATCATATGCATATGGCTCCTCCCACCTTTGATTGTCCCATCCTTGGTACACATCCTCATTGAAGCTCTCATTTCCTACAACATAGTTAGAACCAAACTCATAGCCAAAGTGAGAATTCATGATAGCAAGAGAAAATGGAAACAAAATCAAATAAGAAGCAAGAAAATTAAATCCTAAAACTAGCAAAACTAACAAAGAAGCAAAAGGTAAACCTATTTACAATATTCACATATATACAATAACCAATAACATAACACCATTGCAACTCCCCGGCAACAGCGCCATTTTGATTTGTGAAAATTGTTGTGTCGGTATAGAATTTCCTCAATTGAATGAACTCTCATTGCAAGTATAGTTCTACACCAACAAACAATCCTCCCAATCAAAAATTTGGTTTTGTCACAAGTAACAAACACCTAAATTTATAAACCGAAGTATTGAACCTCGGGTCGTTCTCCCTAGGAATTGCAATAAAGTGTCTTGTTATTGGTTATGAGGTATGTTTTGGGGTTTTTGAGATAATGGACAAGAAATATAAATGGCAAAGGAAATAAACTAACAAAAAGGTCTTGGCAAGGTTAGGTGGTCAAGGATCTCTATCCTAATCACTAACCACAACATGAGAATTGGCAAGGATTAACCCCATTAAGTCATCCTCTAACTAATAAAGGAAAGTCAAATGAGCTATGTCAATCCAAGTCCATAAGTCCTAGTTCTACACCTAATCAATTGGTGAGATCTAGCATTAATGGCTCCCAATCGTCAATCACTTGGACATTAGTGACTCAAGAGTTCCTAAGTTACCTTCCCAAGCCAAGAGCACAAAATTCTACTCTAAAGCCCAACCAAGCATTTTGTCAAACACTTGGTGGGTGTATAAGGAGAGCATAGTAAAGTTGCAAGGAATATAAATCTACACTACTCAATTGCAAGGAATTAAACAACAATAAAGCAAATCAATGATAAAAGAACATGAATCATAAATTGCATTAAAAGAAAATGGAAGAAGGAAGAGTGCATCAACAACAAAGCAAGAAATTACAAGAATGAAATACAAAATTAGAGAGAGGAAGAGTATAGGAACAAGAAATTGTAAAAGAAAAGTAAATCAAAGCATGAATTAAACCTAGATCTAAGAAATTCTAATCCTAATTCTAGAGAGAAGAGGAAGCTTCTCTCTCTAGAAACTAAGCTACATGATGCTAACACTTCAAACAATTGCTCTCCCCTTTGCCCCAAGCTTGAATTCTGCATGAAATAGCATTAGAAATGAGTTGGGTTGGGCACAAACTGCTTCAGAAATCGCTGGGGGCGATTTCACTTTAGTGGACCACGTGCTCAATCGGTGCGCACACGTACATGGCGTGTGTGCTCCCTTTAACACGAAGCAACATATGACAAATTTTATATCATTTTGAAGCTCCGGATGTTAGCTTTCCAACGCAACTGAAACTGCTTCATTTGGACCTCTATAGCTCAAGTTATGGTCGATTAAGTGCGAAGAGGTCAGACTTGACAGCTTTACGGTTCCTTCATTTCTTCATGAGTTCTCCCGCTTTGCATGCTTTTCTCCTCACTTCTTCCATTCAATACTTGCCCTATGAACCTGAAATCACTCAAAAAATACATCAGGGCATCAAATGGAATTAAAGTGAATTGAATTTATCTATTTTAAAGCCTAAAAAGCATATTTTCATATTTAAGCACAAATCAAGGGAGAATTGCAAAACAATGCTATTTTATTGAATAAATGTGGGAAAAGGTGATAAAATTCCCCAAATTAAGCCCAAGATAAACCACAAAATTGGAGTTTATCACCAAGGTGCTCCAATGTGGGTTCTTTTGGCCAACAATATTCAAAGATGCAAAGGAGTTGGTGTCAAGGTGCAATGAATGCCAAAAGGCTGGCAATTTACCCAAGAAGAATGAGATGCCACAAAGATTCATCATGGAGCTAGAATTGTTTGATGTGTGGGGAATTGATTTTATGGGACCATTCCCATCCTCCTACTCAAACAATTATATATTGGTGGCTGCAGATTATGTATCAAAGTGGGTAGAAGCCATAGCCACAGTAACAAATGATAATAAGGTTGTGATAAGCTTCTTGAGAAGAAATATCTTCAGCCGATTTGGAGTTCCTAGAGCCCTTATTAGTGATGGAGGGACACACTTCTACAATAAACAACTTGAGACACTCCTACTCAAATATAGAGTCAAGTACAAAGTGGCAACCCCATACCATCCACATACCAACGGGCAAGCTGAGATCTCAAACAGAGAACTCAAAAGAATCCTTGAAAGGACTGTTGGTAATTCAAGAAAGGAATGGTCCAAAAAGCTGGATGATGCATTATGGGCCTGTAGGATAGCTTTCAAGACACCTATTGGGATGTCTCCATACCAACTGGTGTTTAGAAAGGCTTGTCACTTACCAGTGGAGCTTGAACATAGAGCATTTTGGGCTCTAACAATGTTGAACTTTGATGATCAAGCTGCTGGAGAAAGAAGGCTAATGCAACTCAATGAGATGGAGAAATTCAAAAATAAGGCCTATGAGAATGTCAAGATTTACAAGAAAAATACAAAGACGTGGCATGATCAAAAGATAGCAAGGAGAGAGTTCACAGAAGGTCAGAAAGTACTGCTATACAATTCAAGGCTCAAGTTCTTCCCATGGAAGCTTAAATCTCGATGGTCAGGACCCTTTACCATCCTTAAAGTGTCCCCCTATTGTCATGTAGAGCTCATGGAGGACAAAACACAGAGAACTCTAATTGTGAATGGCCATAGACTCAAGCATTACTTGGGAGACTCTTTGGAGGAGTAGAGAGTGAGCTACAACCTTAACTAAAGAAGGAAGAACGTCAAGCTAGTGACGATAAAGAAGTGCTGGTTGGGAGGCACCCCTAACACTCATATCCTTTTGTTTTCTTGCTTTCTATAAGTAGCTTAAAATTGTCAATTTAGATATTTTAAATTCCAGTTTAATCCTTTTGTTTCCTTGCTTTCTAGAAGTAGTTGTAAGTGGTAGATTAGGTAGTTTAAATATCAGTTTTAAGTGTTAGATAGTTAGTGAATCTTCAAGTTGTTTTATTTTTCTCTGAAAATGCAATTTGATGAACACACTTGCTTATGATGAGTGACTGGGCTGAGAACTAGCTAAAAAGCTAAGTTTGGTGTGGCCACTAACCCACTTAATTTAGGCTTACAACCATTTGAATGAATTAATTTTGAGAATAAGCCCAGAGATTAAGTTTGGTGTGGCCACCACCATATGAAGATCACATTGCGAGCCCAATAAGATTCAAGTTTGAAAGCATTTAATAAATTGGTGGGTGCATAAAAGTTGGTTTTAATGTGTTCAGAAGAAATTAGAAGGGAAGGGATGTGAAAGGATTGAAATTATTTCACCCTTATGAACACATTAAAATCCAATGATAAAACCAATTTATTAGATGCAAATGGATTAAGTTTGGTGTCCCAAGGGACACTCATCAATTGCAATTTAATTGGATCATAATATAGGGAATGTGAAGGATTCTTTTGTCATTACTAATGGGGTTTTCGTTTTTTTATTTTTAGGAGAGAAGATGGGGCCCACATGATTGATAGCTCATCAAGCAAGGAGTCAAAGTGTACTTGCACTTTGAAGCTCAACACATGCAGGAAGCCAAAAGAGATAAGGATTGGAACCCCTTCCCACGCTAGGCGCCACTCCCCAAGTGGGAAAACATTGAATTGCTTTCAGTTCCTACCCTCCATACTACACTTCTCACCCCTATAAAAGCCGCTAACTTTCCCACCTTTCTTCATACTTCGAACCCCAACTTCACACACGAAAAGAACCTCCACACTCTCCCTCCTCTTTTCTTCTTGTTTTCTTTACCACTCTTTTTTTCTACTTGATTAGGGACAATCAAGTCCTAAGTTTGGTGTTGTGGAGCAAACCCTTGCTTTGCTCCTTAGCTTTCCTTCCAGTTTCCTCAACCTTTTTCTTCATCCTTTCAAACATCTTTTCTCAACCTAATGGCACCACCAAGAGCCTCGTCATCAAAGAAGAGAAAGACCAAGGAACCAACTTCAAGATCATCAAGCCACAATGAATATAAGTTCCTCTCATCATTCAACCAAAACCAATTTTATGGTTGGGTGAGTGAGAGGAAAATCATTCCAGAGGTTGGCTTCCAACTTGGGAGTAATGAGTAGCCTGAGATCATCAGGGAAATCAACAGTAGGGGATGGGCACTCTTGTGTAACCCACCAAGAAAGGTGGTGGAGAGCCTGGTTAGAGAATTTTATGCCAATGCAGTGCCCCAACCTGGGCAACCTTATGGCTATCTGAGCTATGTTATGGGGAAGGCCATTGACTATAGCCCCTCCAACATAGACAGGATGTTAATGGTGAAGCAAAAAAGCTCCACCCGGAGCTTTGAAGAGAGGATAAAGCAACAGGACCCAGGATTTGATGAAATCCTCAATGAAATATGCATGCTGAATGTGCAGTGGGTTAATGACAAGAATGGAAGACCCAACCAGATGAGGAGAAGAGATTCGAGCCCCCAAGCTAGAGGGTGGCTGGACTTTGTGAGAAGGTCTCTCAACCCAACATCCAACACCTTTGAGGTGACATTGGAGAGGGCTGTGCTCATATACAGCATCATGAAGGGAGAAAACATGAATGTTGGGGAGATGATTGCCAGCAACATTAATAGGGTGCTGAAAAGCACCAAGGATAGCACAAGGTTGGCATTTTCCAGCATCATTCAAAGGCTATGTGATAAATCAGGGGTTGAGAAGATCATTGATGAGGTGCTAGTGGATCAAGAGAAGCCCAAAACTGCCAAGAAGATAGCCAAAGTGGTGGCTATTAACCCACTTCAAAGGGCCAGGGAGCACAGAGCTCATGCTCATGTACCACAAGGGCAAACATAACAAGAAAAAGGGGCTGAAGATCAACCACACTACTTAGCACTTCCACCACCACCATACCAACAATTTCCTGAAGGATTCAACTAGGAGCAATTGCAAAGAGACATACACCAAATGAGAGGAGATATACACCATCTGAGAGAGGATGTCAACCAACTCAAGGAACAACAACAACAATGGGATCAAGTGAATGAGAACATACAACAAATCCAAGGAAGTATGGAGCACATGAAGGAGCAGCAAGACTAGATTTATTGGGGAGAGATGCAAGGCAGCCTCGGAATAATTATGGAACAACAACAACTTCAACTAGGGAGCCTTGCTGAGTTTAGGCATCTTTATGAAGCCAGAACCATAGCAAGAAGGGAATATGACTGCTACGCACAAACAAAATATAATTGAGCTACTTGTGTAATGCAGTAGCCAATATGAACCCCAATTATCCAACTTACATGCAAAAGATGGAGGAACTCAGTGCAAGGCAGAAAGAAATTGCAGACCAACACAAAGAAAATGTAAATTCCTACATGAGAAGGTTGGAATTTTGGAAGCCCAAGGACAAAAAGGCACAAGAAGGATCCTCCAAGAAGGATGATGATGACCCCTCCTCTAAAAAGAAAGACAAGGGAAAAGGACCAATGAACTAAAGCTGCTCAAGGTTGTTGAGTCCGATGGTTGACGCTCTTAAAATTCTGACATTCTGTTTAGTTTTCTTTATGTTTTAATTTCTGTTTAAATAATAGTTACAATGCTAGGATAGTTTATGTTTAATGTTTAATTTCCTGAAGTCTTTTATGAGTCCTTTATGTTTACAAGAAAGAAAATGCAATGTTGTTTAAAGTCTCATAATCATCAATAAAAGAATAGTTTGCTTCCATAAGAGTCTATGGTGAGTTGTGCAAAATCAAAAGTAAAAGAGACTAAGACCAAGTGAGGCCATTCAAAATTAAGAGATGAGGACTTAAGTATAGGACTCTAGATGAACTTGAAAAAAAATTAAGTCATGATAAGCAATTAGACTTGAAAGGTATGACAAGTAGAGGCTAAGGATGTCCCTTGAATATCCATAGAGCCAAGAAGTAGTAAGCAACAAAGACCCAAGGCTCTGAGCATCAACTACTAGGATAGAAAAGAAACACTAAATAGCTCAAAAGAGTTAGAAATCCTAGTAGATGCTTGTGGTGAAGATGTGTCAAGAAAAGAGACATGGGCAAGTAAATTCTTAGGGGTGTTTCAACACCTAGTACCCTAAAGCCAACTGGTTTTGGAGTGCTAATTGAAAGCCTAATTAAAGGGTCGTCTTGAGACAAAATACTTAGAGTCGTGATCAATGAAAAAGGAGAACTGAAAATGAAAGAACAATCAAAGAAAAAGACACAATCCTTGCTACATCAAGGTGACAATCAATGGAAGGGGAACCTAAGGCAAATACTTTGAAGAATCCTCAAGAGTCTAGGAGTTCATTATAACATCAAATTATTAAGATTCATGCATGAGTTAACACTTAGCCCTATCTTTGGTAGTGAATGCTTCTCTCTAAGGTCAAGTTTCAATCCAATTAAAGACTACTCACATTGATTTGCTTGGGACAAGCAAAGCTTAAGTTTGGTGTTGTGATGACTTGCATCTTTTACCCTTTTTTCTTGCCTAACAAGGAGCATAAAAGAGCATAATCTCATTTGATCATTGTAATTCATGAACTAATTGATGAATATTATGGTACATTGCTTTGAAATGGGTTTGTGCTGAATTTCAGGTGAAAAGAGCAACAAAAATGGGAGAAAACAACAAAACAAAGCTGGGCGTGTGAAACTAGCGTGCCACTTAGAACGAAGGCCATGAAAGTGTGTGGGCGTGGCACGTCAGTATTGATTTCCAGAGAAGCATGATTGAGCTTTTACATGGGCGTAGCACGCCAGGAGCTGGGCGTGGCACGCCAGTATAGTTTTCCAGAGAGCAATACTGAAGGCCACAAAAGGGGCGTGGCACGCCAAGCTGGGCGTGGCACGCCAAGTCCATCACACACTAAGGGCATGCCACTTAAACCATTGGGCTTGGTATGCCAGTTCATCAATCCAAAAGGGACAACCACTTGGGCGTGCCACTTGGTATCGAAGGCGTGGCACGCCAGCTCTAAACTATCACTTGGGCGTGCCACTTAAAGACCCAAGCGTGGCACGCCAAGCTTGAAGGAGCCACCTTAAGGTGGGCATGCCACTTAAGCATCAAGGTGTGGCATGGCAGTACAAATTTCCAGAGAAGAGGTTGAAGGTCCAAGCACTTAGGCGTGCCACTTGGTGTCGAAGGCGTAGCACGCCAGCTCTTATCGTCACTTG